>NC_051120.1:8583310-8868892 GCF_014839805.1 Manduca sexta | reverse complement strand
CAAATATAAATAACCGCGATAAAATCCGTAAAATAGTTTTACATTAATGTCTAAATTTCGCACGAACATAAGAATTCATTCTATATTTTGCTTAGATTTTTATACCTATAACACCTGGGGCCTTATTCTCTATTAGACGTTATTTTAACAGTGTGTAACAAGCACGTAACACAACGCATCATGTTAAGGACTATAGAAATTTGGCTTACAGAATACCATTCCACGCACATTTCTCGAAGATAGCATGACACGGCCGTGTTACGCGTTTACACTACCATACAGAATAAGGGCCCTGTAACATGAACATAACTGTAACATAACCTGTAACATGAACGAGTATTAAAACGATTTTTCATTCCAGATGACATCGGGCGTTCCAGAGGGCATTCCAGATGATATCAGAAAACAGGAAGAACGTGGAAGTAATAGGAGTAGACTACGATATCCTGATGCGGTACATACGTCGCCAGTCTCCAGTATTTGTCGAAGTAGACGGCCGAGTCCACATCGACAACCCTTGCATGGTTTAGATCACGATTTAAAATACAATAAAATATTTATATGTTTATTTTAGTTTTTTTTATTAATAAATGATACGCGTCTGGTGTTAGGATCGGTAATTGAAGATTCAACTTCTATTCAAACATTAGATATTTTGTTAAACGCTCTTTTTACAGTGTGAAACATTATATTAACAAAATTTACAGAATACAAATTTTAGACATTTTTTGACTGCGTGTAATCAGAGAGAATAATAGAATAGTCGCCGCGTGACATATCTTCTCTTCTACCAGCCTGCCCGCGCAGCCGAATACTTCCGGAAACGCCCGATGTCATCGGCTAGGATAGCGGCGCGAAATAATTTATTAGCATTTATTGAGTATAGTACAAGTATAGAACAGGAAGCCCTAACAACTAACATGACAAAACCTTAAATAAAGTCAGGGGATACAGATCGCTTTTATGCATATTAATACCTTTATTATTTTGTGTCGGGTTCGCTTTCGGAAAATTTCACTCTTCGTCACTGTTAAGTATTATTAGTTTCTTTATGATTTTCCTTAACTATCATGGACTACAACGCAAATTTTAATTACTAATTATATCCAAAACCTTATAGGCAAATGCCGAATGCTGTAAATAGGCCAATGAATGAGAACCGTGTCATATTTTATCTATTATCTTGATATGTAAAACATAAAATATCTAATCCTTACATTCTCTTATCATTTATGATTGAAATTATTGCTGTAGATAACATAAACAAATTCAACAGTCTTATAAAGTGTTTTGTGGACACTCTATCGAAATGTTAAGTATATTATTATTTTTATTCAGTCCTGTGTGTGCGCAAGAGTTGTTTCCTGTGAATATTTTGCATTACAATGATTTTCATGCAAGGTTAGTGTTTTATACTTGTTTTGCAGTGGGAAAATGTGACAGTTTCGAATGGGAATAAAACACAAAATATAGACTAGCAATATGTATCAATAAAAAAAGTGGCACAGTATTTTAAATTATACGCAAATAAAAAAAAAATATCAAAAATTAATATTATTTTTGAACAATTAAATTTAATTAAAATATATAGAACCATCTGGTGATTGGATATTTGTATCCGCTGGGGTAGCGATCACCGCCTACAGTGTGGAAAATCCTCCATAGTGACCAACGTGTGTCGTGTTCCGTCCAATTTACAACTACATATATAGAACCATCTAGTTATTGGATATTTGTATCCGCTGGGGTAGCGAACACCGTCCACAGTGCAGAAAACCCGCCATAGTGACACGTGTGTCGCGTTCCAGTATCAGCCTGTGGTTTTAGAAAAGCCGGCACTATTGTAACTGGCGAGGGATTATCATCTCTAATCAGTCGAAACTCTTTCTGGACTCTGGTTCACTTAGTACCAGATATAGTGACCTCACTATATCTGGTACTAAGTGAACCGTCATTTTGCTGTGCCCGAATTAAAAAATTGTCTTCTTTATTTTATTGGAATAAAAATAGGTTATCAATACATTGAGCAATTTGTATATTAATTCACTACATTAAAATGGCAATAGCCTATTTGGGAGTAGCAGTCCTCAGCTTAAAGCCTAAGGGCACACATCTTTAACTTTTCTAAAATTATATGTGCATTCTTTGTGAATTATCGCATGCTTTAACGGTTAAAGAAAACATTGTTAGGATACCTGCACACCTAAGATGTATGAGAATTTTGAGGGTGTGTGAAGTTTACCAAATCCGCACTAGGCCAGCGTGGTGGATTAAGACCTAACCTCTATCATTAGTATAAAAGGCCCGTGGCCAATGGGGCGGTGTATAATACAAGGCTGATATTATTATAATTCATTAATCCTTTGATACTGCGGCTGTTTGAAGTCAACGATCACTTAATATCAGGTGATTTAATTACCTCATTATCAGCTTAACTGAACAATTAACACATATCCCATCCTCGAAAGTTAATAATCCTCAACACGTGCTTAATATCAATAATTCTTGTGTTATTACTTTGAATGACGAGACGAGCTTGCCGTTCGCCTGATGGTAAACGATACGACCGCACATAAACAGTAGAAACACCATCCAATTGAATTACAAAGTATTGTTTCCACTGCGCTCGGCATCCTGAAATATGAGATGTTAAGTCTCATTTTGTCCAGTAGTTACTCTGGCTACAATGTCCTTCAAACTGGAACACAACAGTGTTTACACACTACTGCTTGGCAGCAGAAATAGACATTGCAGTGGTACCTACCCAGGCTCACATATGAGATACCCACCACCAGTAAAATGTTTACATCAATTGTCACAATTGTCGTGGAATTTGCTGGTAGGATAACTTTATATTCGCACGGATATCGACCACTGCACACAAGGTGTTAAAACCCACCGTAGGGCCACGTAAGTGTCGCGTTCCGGGATCAGCCTGTGTATATTCGTTACAACAGGCCGGCATAATTTTATCGACCCCGCCGTAGTGGCCCACGTAAGTATCGCGTTCCGAGATCAACCTGTGTATATCAGGGTCAACAGGCCGGCATAATTTTGAACTTCGGACCTTCCAATCTAATGTGACTAGGCGTAAGAGACAAAACAAATTAAATTATAAAATTGTGTTAAATCAAGCGTGACTGAAGCATGTTTGATAGATAAAACACGTGTTATCTGTTATCAAACATTTTATGGCTCAATTATATTGCTTTACCTGAATGTATTTTGAATCGGAATTGTGTAATTTAAACGAAAATACCAGAATGGACCTATAGATATTTATGAATACTTTGGACTGAAGACTAGATGCCCTTACTCATTATGTCCCGCTTAACTATAGACGAAAGTGGAAACAAAATATATTTCCAACTTCTTATTGTCCTCCTGTTTGATGAATCTCTTTGCGGGTTAAGATGCGTATAAATTAGCCCTTATGTGAACCACTTACTTGCACAATAACTGTAGTAATAGACTTTATAATACTGTAGCTGATTACCACGCAAATTAATGTAAATAAACATACATTGACGAGTCCGAGAGCTGCACTGTAAAGCCAACGGTAGGCGATGCAGCAATGTACTTCATAGAAATATGAAATGTAATATCTGACACAATCTTTCTCACCTGTCCGTTACCAGAATACACAGATTGTATGCTGCAAGGCCTTGTGCTTTATCGCTTTGTTTCCAGTGACCATAAATATATGTTGTTCACGTCTTATCCCCAATACTAAACACTGAACAGACACCGGCCTATAGAGTTCAAATTCAGACATTTCCGAATAACTCATACGTTTTTTGAATCGATATTCAATGCAAATGAGAATTTTGTTACATGGTCAAATCACCAACTTTATGGCTCGGCCCATGTAGTGCTATTTCAATTTAATAAGCATTCAAACTATGACAGTACAAAATGTAGCAAGAAATACATTTCCAGGGTATTCCCATTACATATATACTTTACCAGTATACAAATTGATTTACATGGTAACCCTGAATATCGTCTATAGAAGTGTCAAATTTCTCCCAAATACATTCAGCAGGTTCTACGTTTTTATCTAACAAACATTTGAATTTTTTTTAATATTTTTATTCTAGATTCGTAGAAACCAGTCCATCTGGCACGATATGCAACCCAGACGTAGCTCCCTGTATAGGCGGGTTCGCCCGTCTTACAACCCTGGTGAGGCAGAGACTGGCAGCTGAGCCTGACTCCTTACTCCTCAACGGCGGAGACAGCTTCCAAGGCACCATATGGTATAACATCCTACGATGGAACGTCACTCAGGAGTTCATGAATTTAATTCCACATACTGCTCATGTAAGTATGTTTATTTTGAGCGTTCCGTACTACAAAAGGAACCATTATGGAATCTCTGTCTATCTATCTGTCTCGACTATTTTTCAATAACACGTAGAGGCATTAAGTTAAAAATTATATCTAATACTCAGGTGGTCTCTTTCAACTAAGAAAAAATCAAGCTTAATAAGTCTACGCGATCAAAAGGCCATTTCTGTAGTATATTTCTCAAGAGAACGAAAATCTATAGGGTATAATGATTTCTTATGTTTATGCGAATGTTAGATATTTAAATAAAACTATTTTTCGGATTTCATCGCGGCCCTTATATTATGAATTTTCTCCCGACGTTTCAACCTCGTGACTACAAAGGATGCAAGTTCTTCGAAATGTCGGGAAAAAATTATAATATAAAAAACGCAATAAAATCCGCAAAATAGTTTTATTTTTAAACCTATAGGATACTTCTCAATCACCTAAAATCATCAAAGTTGCTACTATTATTATGGTCCGTGTTATGAGCCCCACTTAGGTAATTCTTTACTTTCTGTGTAAAAGAAACATAATCAGTATTTTAATTTCAGGTATTAGGAAACCATGAGTTCGACAACGGAATCGAAGGCGTTGTGCCGTACCTAGAGCATCTCAACTCGCCAGTCGTGACTGCTAACATCATCGATGACGATGAACCCACCATCCAGGGTCTGTACGAACCCAGCATCATTGTGGAGAGGAACGGACGAAAAATCGGCATCATTGGAGTCATCATCTCATCTACCGATGTAAGTTTGATAGAGAATTCGTACTAAAGATAAAAATTAAAGATGAGCTATTTAAATGCCCATAAACAGTAGCAACACCATCCGTGGCGTCCATGCAACCTGATTCCTACCGGCTTTCCCTTTAGGTTTATTTTCATATTCATTTCATTTCCATTTACGTTTGTCTTACTTTTTGTTTTCTATTAAATTGGCTGCGATATGTTAACTAAGGCAATTTTTAAATACCTGGGATTACCTTTTAAAAAATTACCCTTCGCTATTAAACACCATACAACTGCACTCGTAAACCCAAGACATAGATATTAAGTCTCATAATGCCCAATAATTACGCTGGTAACAATGTTCTTCAAACTGCAACACAACAGCGCATGCCTTGTTGCTTGGCGGTAGAAAAAATAATTGTGGTGGTAACTATTTTCTCACGATTTTCTCTAATGCGCTGATAATTTGCATTTTTTTATACTAATTCCAAAATAAATAATAGCAATTAAACTTCCAAAACTAGTCTTACTATATTTTCTAAAAGAATCTGATCTTTGACAGAATCTGGCTTCTACGGGAAGGTTAAGATTTACTGATGAAGTGGAAACCGTGAGAGCAGAAGCACAGAAACTCCACGACCAAGGAGTTAGAATAATCATAGTGTTATCACATTCTGGGATAGATATAGACAGGTATATGTAGGACAAGTGCTTATCTATAATTTTTTAAATAATATCATTGCTCATTAGTAATAGGATGATAACGAAGATTGGCCGACATTTGACCTAATCTAATATTTTTTCGAAAACTTGAAACTACTATCAAAAGTCTAAGAAGAAAGTGGTGATTCCAAATATGTATAAAACTCAATGTACCAAAAAATGACGCATAAATTAAACAGCCAACGCTGGAAAGTATAATTTGATTTATTATGATTGATTTATTTATAATTGTATGGCATTGTGACCTTACTGCACCTCATGGTAAGTGGAGTGGGGTCCAATAGAATGTCGGCTGACGAGAGATAATTACTCCTTGGCAGTTGACACAATTATGCCGGCCTATTGAGACCGGATATACACAGGCTAATCTCGAAACGCGACACACTTACGTTGGCCACTACAGCGACCACTTGCGTACGATGGTTGCTATCTATTGTGTATATATTTTAGTGAAATAGCTCTGCACGGAGGCCCTCACATAGACATAATCGTTGGAGGCCACAGCCACACGCTGTTATTCAATGGTGAACCTCCGGAAAACAGTGGTTTCTCGCCACGAGGACCTTACCCGGTTGTGATAGAACAAAATGGAAGACCGGTGAGTATTTTTATGTTTTTTTTTTGTTTATTAAAAACAAAAACAACATAAACACACATCACACATGTATCCCTAAAGGGGAATGCAGAGGCGCAATTACTTTTTGCCAAGTGCGTTCCGTCCCATAACGTGATAGGGGATGAGTCTATCGCCATATCGGGCACAAATTTCAGACTTCGGACTGATACTGAACGGAAAACCCCAAATATTACTTTGCCCGACCCGGGATTCGAACCCAGGACCTCAGAGTGCTGCCGTACCGCGCATGTAATATAACTACGCCACCGAGGCAGGTAGTTTGTTTATTAAGTAAAATTATTATCATTTATCTATTACTTCTATTACTATTATATAAAGCTGAAGAGTTTGTTTGACTGCGCTAATCTCAGGATCTATTAGTTCGAATTAAAAAATTCTACAGGTGTTGAATAGCTCATCTATCGAGGAAGGCTATTATAACATCACGCTACGACCAATAGGAGTAGAGCATCAATGAAAGATGTTGCAAAAACGGCTTAAATGAAATCCTGTCGAAAACTGCCATTGCGTGCGCTGCGTAAACGGTTAAAGTTACGCAACAATCATGGATTATGAAATTGTTCCTCATGAAATTCCAAAAAAATATAGTATTATAAAGCTGAAGTACTGTATTAATAAATTTTATGAATTATCAATTTTTGTCATCAGGTACTAATTGTTCAAGCCGCTGCTCACACGCAGTATCTGGGTGAAATCAAACTATTCTTTGACGATGAAGGTAATCTCCTCCGTTGGGATGGACATCCACATTTCATAGGAAACGAAATTGAGCAAGGTAACAAGTTTTGCAAATTATTATAGTCACTTAATTGGATTTAATGCTCGAATGGGCATGTCGTTTATCATTCACTCATTTACTGACAATACTATAGCGGTGTTGTATAGAATGTAATGTAGGTATTTAACATAAGGTTTCAACACACCTGTAGGCCACTTCTGAGAATTGCTGCAGGATGCAAACAACAAAACGTTCCCGGAAATAATATTGACTAATCGTATGGCCCAGGGTTCCAAGTTGTATATCACAATTTGCTTCGTATTAAAATATGTAAAATAAGACATCTTTAAGATGTATTATCGTATGCAATTTCTACCTTTTAAAAAAGCAGCCTATGAAGATTACATAAATGTATTTTCCAGCTCCTGATATTCTGGAAAGAATAAACGTTTACCTACCAATCATCGAAGAGCAAGCAAAGGTTGAAATAGGCACTTCGTTGGTGCACATGTCGTCGAGGTGCGCCTGCGCCGAATGCAATCTTGGTAGTTTTATTTGCGATGCCTTTCTACACTCGGTAAGTAATTTTATGGCTCTCGTTATTATTGAAACTTTTACATGTTGAAACAGGAGCTAATTTGATTTTTTCATATTGTACAAGTTTTTGCCTGTGGCTCCTCCGCCCCCGCGATAAAAGAAGAGGAGTAATGTAACTTCCAATAAATGTAAAAAAATCTGAACTACTTTAGTAGTTCCTGAGATTAGCAAGCGTTCAAACAAACACTCTTCAACAATATTAGAATATATAATATGTTTCTAGGTTTTGGACCGAGCTCAAGGAGACAATTGGCATTACGCGCATTTCTGTGTGGTTAATCAAGGTGGCATCAGAACAGACATTAATAACGGCAGTAAGTATATCTGTGATAAGGTTAAAAATCTTTTTGCCTACCTATATACTTATAGGTCTATATACAAGAAGATCGCTGGATGCTGGCCGCTACCAACAGGGCGATCTGGCAACTTTTGGGGGAGGCCCATGTTCAGCGGTGGACATCCTACGGCTGACGATGATGATATACTTGTAGGATTTTGGGACACCAAATCGAAACTCTTCTTTATTAATCTGTTTATTTAATTATTGCAGATACCGTACATCGTAACTCACAGACCATCTTGTTTTCGCGCAGATTCTGTTCCCTACTCCTGGGCTCATTCCGTTCCCCACATATACACCCCTTCAACGTAGGATCGCAGCGACCGCCTTTTTAATAATATGATAATAATTTGACTCCGTTTTTGTGACAAGCCGTTTGTTCCAATTTTCTTTAGAACCAGTCCTAGAAAATCTGAGTGTTGCTCAACCTAGGCATCGAACCCAGGTCATCCCGAAATAATCATAAATGCTGACGGAGCTAATGCAAATAGCTACTTGCTGGTTTTATCTCACAGCAATTTAGTTTTTTTTTTTTTCAATCTATCTCACTCCTGGAGTAGTCCCACATTAACTACGCTGGCCCCGCAAAGCCCAGTATCTTTGGCATCCCACCCCAACATCTCATATTGAGCAAAAATATCTTAACCATTAGTATCACTGTGAGTTGTGGGTTCAGGGGAGGCTTTTTTTATTGCTATGTATGACGAGACGAGCTCGCCGTTCGCCTGATGGTAAGTGATACGGCCGCCCATAAACAGTAGAGACACCATCCAACACCTTGAATTATAAAGTATTGCTTGATATTCCACTGCGCTCGCCATCCTGAGACATGAGATGTTAAGTCTTATTAAGTCAAGTGGTTACACTACCTACAAGACAGTTCTATAAAACACTTATTTTATTTCAGTAATAACATTTGAATCTGTAATACTATCAACACCGTTTGAAAATAACGTCGAAGTTTTCGATCTGAGAGGCGATCACATAATGGAAATGCTAGAATTTTCTGTAGCAAACGTTCCATACGCAGGTGCGAGGATGCTACAAGTTTCAGGTATGTATAAATACATCAATTATGTATGTTTAAAACCATAAAAATGTAATTAAGACAACTTACAACAGAAACCTTGTGATGATTATAATCGGATATACCGACCAAATTTGTTAGACCCCCAAATGTCAATATTTGACTGCACTTCTGAATATTACATGCGCGTGCAAGAGCGAGCCTTTTGAGTCGTAATTCGGCCTTCATAATCATATAAACCGGCCACTCAGTACTGGCTCTAGTGATGGACACATCTCATACCGTCGCGGCACCGCGAGAGGGAAAAGTTCGCACTAACCGACTTTATAAAATAAGGGTACATGATACAACTTAAATGGTTAATGGTGTGCTAATTTTATTATAGCTTTCACTTCATTAAGAAATTTGATGTTTATTTTTTTCATACGGACACTACATACATACATTACATGTACACACATTTGACTGTAATTCCAAATGTAAAACATGCAATAGTTCGAAATTTTAATATAATTCCAAATTCAAATATACAATCGAGGCTTCAAACGTAAGAGGATTACATATTGATAAAGATTTTAAAATAGACGATATATTTTTAGAAAATATGCAGCGGCGGCAAGCATTTGCTGCTTAGGCTGTTTGCTCTAGCGTACATTCTTGTTGATTCTATGACAATATTTAAAATACCTATTGCTATTTTGTCACGCTTCCCTAGTTTATATAAATGAAGCAGCGTTTGATTTAAATAAACATTATAAATGAATTCGTGCCGCCGCGGTCTTTTTGTTGCTTATTTAAAGAATTCATTTTAGAAGAATATTGTTAATACTGAATAGAAATATATTCCATCAAATAAATTCAGTACATCAAACCGAATTGACTGGTTTTGAATTCACTCAATTCAAAACATTTTTTCATAAATTGATATTCAATGTACTTCAATTTCATCCCCATTTGTTGTCATCACCATTTCATTATAGCGAAGGGTTATACTTTCGAACATCTTTGAGTAAGTGTCATATTTTACTAAAAATTGTAAATGATTAAGTTTGAAATATTAAAGACAATTCTTTTTTAAATCATGCCATATTTTTTTTAAAACTATTAAATTGTATTAAATTGAACGAAAATAGTATACCATTAATATACATATTTGCTCAGGCATTATAGACCTTAATGTCTTAATCAAGAAAGGTCATGGCTATTTTAATTACGCTGCACTATAAGGCTTAAACTACACCAGTCTAATATACAAAGTCCCAAAAAGACGTCAGTGCACACTACAAAAAATCTCATATGGTCAGATTAAAAATTCCTTGAACAAGATTGCAATTAAATCCAGGGTTGCGTTCGACGTTCGACGGCTCTCTGCCCGTCAACAGAAGGGTTGTCAACGCGACGGTCCGCTGTATCGAATGCGACATCCCTAAATACCAACCGTTGGATGTCGACAAGTACTATCGAGTTGTGTCGCAAAGTTTCATTGGAGGAGGTGGCGACGGATTTTCTGTGAGTTTTTATGGTTTATCCATAATTGATATAAAGAGATTAACTAATTTGAAAAAGGAACGTGATTTCTGGAATTTTTTAACCAATTCTTAAAACTATTTCATTAAGCGACCGTTACTTTTATTTCGAAAATGGAGTTTGCACGGACAAAGCCTATCCGTATCCTTATCCTATTTACCGTTTATTTAGCATTATCTAATCGTTTTTTCTTTTCAAAAGAAGAACAGTATATTAGAAATTAAAGTATACATGCTAAAACGTATAATTTTTTAACCAAAATAAAAGATCCTAAAATATTGTAATTTTCAAAATACCGTCAAGATAAAAATGCAACAATAGTGAACAATATGACGTATTATAATATTATATTATTTTATATTCCTATATTATCAAAAACAAAACATGTACATACTATTTATGAGAAGAGTATTTAAATAACTTTTTTAACATTTTAACATCATAACCTAAAATATTTTTTTCTTTCTAATAAAGAACACCATGTATTAGACATAAAGAGTAGAAGCCATTAGTAGGGATTGGAATTTATAGCGTGCTATTTCGATACTGGTCGGAAACTTTGATGACCGTTTAGAAATGAAATATACAAATATTTTTACAAACTTTTAAAATAAATATTATGATATTCTTTAAATTATAAAGCACATCAAATTATAATATAAAAGATATTACAAAAACCAACATAATATTATATTGTTGGGATTTGTCAGTAGATTTACTGACAAATCCCAACACATTTATTTATAAAAAGATAATTTTTAACTACTTAATTTTCCTTCTAATAATTTTGCGACTGTTCCGACAAATAATTTTAAACCCAAAGACCACACATTAAGGATAAAATCTTATTGAAAATATTATTTCATTAATAAATATACACTTATATAATTTTGCCGGCATTAACCGAAACGGTATTAAACTAGTAACTATTAGATCGTCTTAAAGTTAATTAATTTACTTTTGTACCGAACGTACACATTCTCATGCATTTATCTTTAAGAGGTAGGCAGAGGTATTGGATAATAAATATCAAAGGTGTCATCAAACTAATAAGTTTTTTTTCGTGGTTGCAACATTTTTTTTTGTCATTTATTTAATTACGGTGCACGTACTTTTCATTAAACGTATTACAAACAGAATTCTTACTAATTTATCATTAAAAGCCATAAAAATTAACAAGAAGCATTACTAATGCCAATACTTACGTCGTATTCCGTCCCATAATGTGATGGCGAAGTCAATTCCATATCGGGTACAAATTATGCTCTTAATACTCAGTAATAACGTCTGGAGTAGCAAAACCCAATATAACTGCGCAAACAGATCAAAACGGACCTCAACTTTGCAGTCGTAATAAGTACAACAGCATCAGCAAGGCAGTCTATTGACGTAAATTTTAATAATATAATAAGTTTAAAATACAACAATTAGATATAGGTAAACTGAAATAGAATTATAAGAAGATCATCTCTGAAATTTTGTATTTACTTCTTGAAATAATAATCATAATTAATATTCTAAATTAACCGTATAATGAACATCATAATGTAAAACTTATGTTAAATTAAATTAACAAACAAATTCTAATCTAAATCAAAAAATTATTATAAGTAATACCTTCCCTAACCTAATTAATTATTTTTCATTTATACACATCAATAAAAATTGCATGTCAATAAATTTGACAAAATATTATGTTGAAATAAATAAATAAGAAATGATTATTCTATACTGTACCAACTTTTTCGCAAATAAAGGATTTACTATATACTTATTATTACATATACATATTTATTAAATAACGTTCAATTCATTGAGTAAGTATATGAGAGTTATTTACCACGACCCCTAATAACAACACTTTCCATTCACTCATTCTCATTCGATCATTCATTCGTGAATTACAAAGCGCTTTTAATATTTAACCCTCCAGTGTAAATCTATTTCCTCAGACAACCCCGGAGCAAAATGTAACAGTAAACAGTTAACCCTTTAATCTTTTCTTTTTTTCGTCAACTCGCTACCTATGTTATGCCAATTTAGACTCCTGTATAAAGTAATTTTATCGACATGATCGAAATTGCTTTGGATTTAGCACAATTTGATATTACCATCATATTGCTTCCATAATGAATAGAAGTAAATCGAGTTTTCGTGGTTACGAGGTCTATTATTTTTTATCAAAATTTTCCTTCTCCGATGAATTATTCAATACCTATATATTTTTTTGTAATAAATCTAGTAAATCACTGAGATTTTGACAGTAACAGATAGTTAAGTTCGTCAGTCATATCAACGGGGGTGTAACTCAGTGGTAGAGTGTCTGCTTCGCATGCTGAAAGTCCTGGGTTCAAATCCCAGCACCTCCACGTGCCCATTTGATGAAATCTTTTTGTTATTTTTTTTTATTAACAAGCAATGCTCATTTGATGTTTTTTTTGTTTTTTTTTATTTACAAGCGATTGAGTATGTACTAATTCACTATCCAAATATCGTGTTATTCTATTCTTAAGAGTATTACGCCAAAAAAAAATAATGTTACAAAGATGTGATATGCCAATAGCACCCATAATCTGAAGGCTAAAGTGTCCCAATTGGGACGTTTGGATAAACTACGCAAATAACAAATACTAGCTGATTCGTTTAGACTTTTGTTTGTTTCACACGATATGTCAATGTAGTGAAATGTAAAATAATGTATATGTGTGCGTGTAGATAATTTTCAGAGATGTGCAAAATATATTATAAAATGTATTTAAATACAAAATGTAAATACTTTTCGTTTTTTATATTTTAAATACAAAATACAAAATAGTTTTTCATTTTGTATTAAAAATACTAAATACAAAATACATATTTCCGAAATACTTTATATTAAAATAAAATACCTTTAGTTTTATACTTTATTGTATTTCTGTTTTTGTTTTTTTTTTATTTAAACAAGTGATCAAAGTAAATTTATTTAACAGATTTTAACAAAATTATTTGTTCAAATATTTCATCTTTCTTCTGTGTGGCCTTCATAATCATGCTACCATAAGAAAAAAGCCTTTCTACTGGCGCAGAGCTGGGCAGGCAGGTATTAAGTATATTTCAAAAAGACAATCTTTACTGTAGGGTATTTATTTAATGATAATAGGCAGACATCATCATACTTCAAATATTGTAGTGATTCCACGTCAATGGTGGTGTTTGCATTTGCACTATCACTAGCTACTGAGGAATCTGAATCATCATGGAACATATAACAGGATTCATTTTTTCTTTCTTGTTTGATTGAAATGTAGTATTTGCATCTTTATGATCATTTTTAATTTTTTTCACTTCTGTAAGGAATAATTCCTTTATGTGTTCTCTACTTCCCTTCGGCACCCATTTTAATTTAAAAAAAGGATATGACACTGATGCCAAATTTGCTTCTTTAGCTTTAGAGTCCTTCAAATCATTACTTAAATTTTTCAAACCTCTTATCTAAGCTTTTTTTAATTATCTGTATCAGTACTCCACAGTATATAGGATTGTCCATTTGTAATGAGTGCAAGATATTTTTATTCTCATTAATGTCTTGTCAACAACAATATCAAAGAAAAAAAATATGGCACTTACGCAAATATTTTTTTTCTCATTATAGCAACAGAGAACTGAACTGTTTTGTTTAATGCTTTTCACTAAAAATCAACAAAACCTACATGAAAAGCGTGACATTTGTGACAAGGAGTTATGATGTGGCTGTACCCTATGGTTTTTCCGCTTTAACCAGTACCTAAGTCAAATGTTTTGACTGCCTCGGTGGCGTAGTTGTACTGCATGCGCGGTACGGCAGCGCTCTGAGGTCCTGGGTTCGAATCCCAGGTCGGGCAAAGTGATATTTCGGTTTTTCTGCTCAGTATCAGCCCGGAGTCTGGAATTTGTGCCCGATATGGCGATAGGCTCGCCCCCTATCACATCATGGGACGGAACACACTTGGCGAAAAGTGGGTGCCATGGTTGCGCCTCTGCATACCCCTTCGGGGATAAAATGCGTGATGTTGTGTGTGTGTGTGTGTATGTGTGTTGTGTAAGTCAAATGTTTATGTGTGATAAAATAATAACGAAACCAAAAGTATTGTATCGTCGCTGACTTATTCCGTATGTTTGCGTTTTATCTAATTACTTACTGAACTGCTTATTTGCAAGTTGATTAAACAGTATTTTGTATTTTGCAAATACAAAATATGTCCTAAAAAGTATTTCAAATAAAATAAAAAATGGTTTTCTAAAAAAGTATTTAAAATACAAAATGGAAATAGGTATTTTGTATTTTGCATTTCAAATACTGTTATTTTCAAAATGTCTCATCTCTGATAATTGTAAGGCAGTATTAATTTTTGCAACACAGTTTTACATTGAAGTGCGTGATAGTTGAGACGCTGTCAAATTAAAGTCAACATATTAAGGTTGTCGCTCAGAACAATGACAAGCATAGAAGTAACACTATGACATTTGAGTGTACTCTGTCTTAGACAGCAAGAAATTTAATTGTGTTGCGATCCCTTCTGACATCTTATCGATATCGATAGATGCTTTGTCTATCGGCTATGGTAAATTCACAGACCTGCTAAAATAAACACTTTTCGATCAACTACAAACCGTTGCAAATTGCTATTTTAGATAAAGGCTAAAAAAAGATATCAAAACCCTGATTTGGTATTCAAGTACCAAAAGAAGTCTGGGTATATAAAAGCACTCGTTGAGAAGCTGTTAAATTACAATAAACTTTAAAACTACCGGCTTTCTTCGAGCTAGATTTTGTCCAATTTTCATTTGCTAATTACAGCAGTTTCCATGCCTTCCGAAACGTCATTCACACAAAAATGGTTTAGCATTTAGATTATTAAATTAAGAAAATGTTAGAAATTTCGGAAGGAATGGAAACCGCTGTAAGTAACAAACAAGAAATCGGCCGGAATTTCGTCTAGGAGAAAGCCAGTACGCATTCTGCTCTTTTCTGACTTTCTTAGGCATTAAAAGATACCCAAGAGGTGGGATTTGACAGAAGCTACTAAAATGGGACAGTAAAATTAAAACACAGCAATATCATTCATGTCACATATGTTTGATAGCTTATTTCAATGTTAATAAAACTTTGTCGAAATGCTTAGAGCAAACACGGTGTTGCTTTTTCCAATGCCAATTGGGACGAGCTATGGCAACGATCCATTTTTGCCTCATAGCATCATCTGTGGGGAATCTGCAATGAACACATTGTATGAAACACACTATGAAAATCAGATAGTTTCTTCGACCCCAGCCTTCGCGCACGGTTTCCAAGTGGTTTTTACCACTACACCACCGTATATTGAAAGTAAAAGTCAATTTATGCAAAATAGTAAACTACAATATACTAACATCTATGTTATCGACAGAATATGCAGCACAACACTATTGAACACGACTAAGTAAATTGGTAAAAATGAAAAATACTTAATAATGACTGGATCGAATGGCCAACAGCAGATTATAATATGACTACAGCATAATAAAGTATAATTAATAACACTTTTTGCACTTATGTACAGGGTTTAAGCAAATATATTAGGTTTTTTGTTTACTCACTGATGGACGCTGATAATTTCAGTTTCATTTTCTTTACGAGAAGAATGAGTTTTACACCCCACAATAACGCAGGCCATTGCTTGTTCCTAGGGCTATATTTTACTTAAACAGCACTGTGTATTTATTAAAATTAACAACAAAAATATTACAAAACATGTAGCCACTTTTGAAAAGCACGCGCTGAAATATAACGTAACTGAATTGTGTGGGCGCATTTGTGACATTGTTTTGAGATTGGCAAGTTGGAACATTTGACATTTTATTTGCTTTTTAATTCGGCATCATAAAGATGACCAAAGGTAACCATTTGGTTATTTTAAAGGGTACGCAAGCCGACCTTAGCAACATAATATTTGTCTCGTTCTTTTCAACGGTTTTGGCCTATTTGAAAAAATAGGATAAGTATATGAGGGTAATTTAGATTCCTTCTATGCTTGTTCTTGTTCTGAGGGTTGTCGGTACTTATTAAACAGATATCAACATCTCAAATGATATCTTAGGTAAAAAAAAAGTATGTAATGATTTCTCATGTTTACGCGAATGTTAGACATTAAAATTAAACTATTTTTCAGATTTTATCGCGTTTTTAATATTTTAGTTTTCTCCCAACGTTTCGATAACTTTGCAGCCTTCATGGTCACGGGGGGGGGGACTGAGGTGATTACACCTCAGTCCCCCCCCTGTGTGACCCGCAAAGTCAAAGTTACAATATCTACCTACATTTTACAATAATTATACAACTTTTTAAATTTAAGCTGTTGGTGGTCCGATCTAAGCAGAATGAGCTCACAGTATCTTGAAGTCTGGCAGCCGGTCTTTTGGGTTCCGATCGAAAAATAGTTTCATTTTAAACAGAAAATATGGCAAATTTTGACAACGGAGTTTTATTTATTAAATAAAGCCGATTCAACCGAGAACAAGCATATGGCAACTTAAGCTTTATTTATTAAATAGTTTAGGTTTTCAGTCTTACTTATAAAAAATTCGCAAAGCTATGCTTAGTTAAAACACAAATTTACTCGATCAGCTGTAAGTAAAAACCCGCCATATTGCTTCTCAATAAGGTTTAAACTAGGAAACCGGTGATGTTTTTGACAGCTATTTAAGCAATTCTTAATCACCTCTTAACGCTAAAACCAGTTTATAAGTAATACTGGAAATATCTACCTGAGATCCAACTAAGGTGATATTGAGTTATTAATTCGGCGATAGAAACAATGCACATTTTCACACACATTTACATTTATCACTCATTCACGTTTTCACACGCATTCGCATTTACACACACATTCGCATATATTCACATTTTCACTCATATTCGGCGGCGATATCCTAGTTGGGTGTGGAACGGACTGCCGAGATAAATGTCCGCAGGTTCAAATCCTAAGGGCACATACCTCTGACTTTTCTAAAAAAATCATATGTGTATTCTTTGTGAATTTATCGTTCGCTTTAACGGTGAAGGAAAAAATCGTGTGGAAACCTGCACATCTGAGAAGATCTCTATAGGAATTTCGAAGGTGTGTGAAGTCTACCAATCCGCACTAGGCCAGCGTGGTGGACTAAGGCCTAATCCCTCTCAGTAGTAGAGGAGGCCCGTATTCAGCCGTGGGCAAGTATATAATATAGGGCTGTTATTATTATTTATTATACTCATATTCAAATTTCTACAATTACACTTTAGATTTTTTTATTAAATCTGACCATTGCAAAATACATAGCCTGGCTAGCCACCGTGTTTGTCAGCTCAACACAATTAATACTGACATAATACCCAAATGTAGCTTTGTGTAAGGTACTTTTAGCCTTAAATCATCTATCAACCCGTACTGGACTAGCAGTGGTATTAAATTTGAGGCATTTTGTCTGATCATTCCATCCACATACTTGTTGGTTAGTAGGTATTGTTGAACTCTTGAATCTTTGAATTGTTTAGGACGCTGTATGATTGTCATTTTATGAAGTATAAGAAAATCTTCATGGCCTAGTAATCTCCACGAGGGCAAATTTTTTAAATATAAAAGTTATCTATCAAAAATATAATCTGACTGAATATAAAAATAAGACAAATTGAAATTTATTATAGAAGACTGGCAGTTTAATTCGTTCGTGTTGTACTATATTCTACCAATAACTTTATCTGATTATTGAAAAATCAGCCCTTAAAGAAACAAATCTACAAATTGTATTTTTAATCAAGTCTTTACACAGTTTCTTCAAATTGTGGATTGTTTTAGGTAAACAGCGTCCATCATCACAGGATTTTCATATAAGGGGCCATTATTTCATATGGATCATGCCTATTTTCGATAAATCAAGGCATCATGGCTGTATTTGACGCAGGTGAATCCGCAAGCCATTTATCATCGGGACACGTATCGTCTTATTTTTTGAGGAAGTCTATTTCCTCGCCTGCCATGTTTAATGAACGAAAAAATATTATTCATATATATTCGTTTCACTGAGAACTAAAATATAAATTCTTTACAATGTTACAACTTGAAGCCTTTTGTAAAATTCTTAATGCAAGTTTAAGTGTGCTATTTATTCCAATGTGTTAATAGTTTGCTCTTGTTTCCTCCTGTATAAAAAGGCCGATTGACTGATCGAACACACGGCCAAAACCGCTGTATTGAGAAGCATAAAATATTACACCAACATTCCTTACTAACAACTAAAAAGAGTTTTTTTTGGAAATTCATACATTATGGGTTTAAATAGTGGGGAGGGAGGAGGTAAACGGTCGTCTTCGGAGGTGAAATCGGGAGCAATAGCTAGTCTACTATACATAATACATAATATAATATCATCCCTGTATACTGTGATGATTAGGCCTTAGTCCACGACGCTGGCCTAGTGCGGATTAGTAGAATTCATAGACCCTCAAATTGATATAGAGAACTTCTTAGGTATGCAGATTTCCTAACGATATTTTCCTTTGCCGTTAAAGCAAGCTATAATTCACAAAGAATACACACATAATTTTAGAAACGTCAGCCGTGTACCCTTGGATTTTTAACCTGCGTACATTCGTTTCTGCAGTCCGTTCTACAACTAACTACTCTATAGCTTTCTGTATATGTCAGCAATATCCACTTATTACAGGTATTCGCACAGTCTTCGACGGCTCTCGCCCAGTTGGCTGTCGGGTAGTCAACGTTACTGTCCGATGTATAGAGTGTAGTGTACCTAGATACGAACCTTTAGACATTGCCAAATTCTATAAAGTAATCACTACAGACTTCATAGGTAATGGCGGCGGCGAATTTAATGTAAGTTAAAAAATATATTTTACTTTTTAATACGCACCTTGCACCAGTACATGAAGGTCGACATGAAAGACACATGATGTAACGGAAGATACAGGCGAAAACCATCCTGGTTACACCTCTGCCTACCCCTTCGGAGATAACGGCGTGATGTCCTATTTAGGTTTAAAAACATAGACAGAGGTCTAATCTTACTAGCCCACAAAGTTTGTGTACCCATACGTAACCCTAATCTATGGTTTCATTAAAAATACGTATAATTTCATATTAACAAGTCAAGAGAATGAAATAATGGTCAATACATTTTGATTAAAAGTATTCTGCCTGCCATATGCAGACCACAATGAATCATACTTTAATCTTGCCGTGTTATTTTTCATCATTTAGAACGTTATTTATACGATAGCTTCGAAGGTTCAGTGACAACGTATTTAGGCCCAAACGAGGTCCCAAGTTCGATAAACTGTTCGTACAATTAGTCTCTGTTTTTGAATAAAACCAATGTGATTAGAGAATAAAATTTAAAATTGATAATGTCGTAAAGGCTCTTTATAATCAATCTCAATCTTTATTCCGATTCCGAGAATTAACCAATTGATTAACCAAGAAGCCATTTGTATACATGTCAAAAAAACTTTCTTCTGATTGGTCTATTGTATTATTGATTTAAGTTTTCGATTCGAAAAACCTAAGTAATTAAATAATATAATTAAATTTTTTTAATATCGTATTGAACTTTTATCTGTTATATCGCGGAATGGAAATAGCAGCCGTTTTCAATATCCGATTCCAATCTCAATCTGCAATCCGATTCCGAGAATTAACCAATCAAAGAAGCCATTTGTATACATATCAAAAATACTTTCTTCTGATTGGTCCATTTTTGAGAAAGTTTGAAAAAAGAACGATTGAGATCATTTATGGAAATGGCTGTAAGTCAAATTGATGGATATAATTAAGATGGCGTAACAGTTTTCCACACAAACTATACAAATGAAATTAAGAAACCCTTCTCATAAATAAACTATTCGGTAAAAGTCTTAAAGAGCAATTGACCAAATAATTAACCACTTGTGTTTTCTAAAAACTTTACCCAAATATTGCATTTGTTATAAATGGAGATATTCTCATTACATATTCTGTAGTTGATTATTCGTAACAAGTTTGAACCGAAAAGCATTACGCTGTTAACTTTGTAAAGCGATAACGTTTAAGCATCAAGCTATTTTGGAACTTAAAGCGTATTGAAATGTACGAAAAATGTGGTTAAAATATTTTTCAATTTACCACGTTAAAACTTTTAGAGTCAATTAATAACTTTTTAATATCAACTGTATCCATTTAGAAGTTGGTGCAAATATTTTGTTACTTTTATTTACTAAGTTTTTTTCACGACTCGGTTCACGTGACCTTATGCATTAAAAGTATTCGAATTAATAAATAATCTAGCAAATCATTAAATGACAATATTCTTAGTGAAAGTATGTTAAAAGACGGTGTAGTTTGATTATTCAATGATTATTCAGTATTGGCTCAATAATTCCTCAGATTACGTTCTACAAACAAACATACAAACTTTTACTTATAATATTAATTAATATACATAGCTAGACGATTATAATATTTATGTCTTTTTTTCAGTAGTATACGTTACAGTTTATATAATTTTAAACTTTCCAGATGATATCAGAAAACAGGAGGAACGTGGAAGTAATAGGAGTGGACTACGATATCCTGATGCAGTACATACGTCGCCAGTCTCCAGTATTCGTCGATGTCGACGGCCGAGCACATATCGACAACCCTTGCATTGTTTAATACAATTAAATTATTTATTTATGTGTGTATTTTGAGTTTTATTGAATCACCAATAAGCCTATTTCCAATAAGTCTATTTGGTAAGTACTAACAATGGGTCATCATCACTCGTCGATACCACTTAACTTATCATGCGCAGTAGATTCACTCACTGTACCGATACAAAAAAATCTTCTAGATGAGCAAGCTAGTTCGCTGCTGGTAAGCCAGAACTTGGAATTAAAAGGTCTTGCGTATAAAATATAAAAGATTGCTGGTGTTAGGATATTTTGTATCCGCGCGGATAGCACACAAGGAGTTAATACCCGTCATAGTGGCCTACTTAAGTGTATCGCATTCCGGGATCGGCCTGTGTATATCCGGTTCCAACAGGCCGGCATAACTGTGTCGAGTGCCGAGGGATAATCATCTCCCGTTAGACATTCTATTTGACCCTACTACACTTACCATCAGGTGCCGTGGAGTCACTGTACCGAGCCAATATCAAAAATAAAACATTACGTGTCACTGTATTCGGTCAATTTAAACCAAGAAAGCCTAAATTGGATTGCGCTTATCACATTTGTACGGTGCAACCGTACAAATTTGCGCTCTCAGCATTTTATTCTATTACCGCAAATATCAATACTTCTAGCTTCAGTTCGCGTACCGCTGAGCAACAAGCCGCGCGTGCTCATATCAAGCAATTATCAATAAACAATTAGTCTCATCCCATCATTAACATTTTATAGTGTTAAGTTTATATCAATAAACTGTCGATCATTTATATCAAGTGTTGTTCTTTATCATATCATCATCAAAACAAACTATAAGGTGTGTGGTGCTGAACCTAGACCGTACAACATTGAAACAAAATATTAATCGGAAATTAAAAAAGAACTCTATGTAAGAAATAAAATGCACCGTTATTCCGAGTCAAGGGAAAAATACACCCAGATTTTGCCAGCTACGTAAGGTCATAATTGTAATAAAGGCGAAAAACACCAAATCGATGAAGAACGAACAAAAGGAAAGCTTAATAACCTAAGGTACCAACTTAATTGAATGAACCGACGAGAAAGAAAATTAATTCAAAGTAATTTATATAGACAGTTACCCAACCAAACTCAATGATGCATTCTGAATAATCAACTCGAAAGAACATTTTTCTAAAAGAATTTTAAAATATATATTCACGAGCAATTTAATTGGTATAATAAATTTTTCAGAATTGATCGGCGAGCGAACGTGAGATGAAAAAAAAGCAACGTAACTCATTGAAACGGTCTTTTCGCTGTGTTCGAAAAAAGTTATTCTAATGAAGAGAACGCGATATCGTTATAAAATGTTATAATCTATTATTTTCTAAGGGCATTATGTATCATTACCCTTAGTTATGTTCTTTAGGGGTCTATTCAACTTTTAGTTTTTAGTATTAAAGGCATTTAAGAGGGCTTGGGTCTAATTATTTAATGTACACTACAGATAAAAAGGATCCAGACGAACTTGAGATGATCTCGTATTCGAGATATTAGATATGACACACCCACATACTCACGCCGTAATCCCCGACGGGGTAGGCAGAGGCAAAACTGGTACACTCACTTTCCGTCGTCTGTATAACGTATCATCGGATATAATGTGATGGAGGCGAGCCTATCGCCAAGTCGCGCACAAATTCCAAACTCGGATCGAAGCAGAGACCTCAGCATTGCAGTCGTACTGTGATCCAACTAGAACACCGAGGTAGCACCACCAGCTGATGTGACTGGGTAAAATTTAAGTACAAACCAAAATAATTCCGAAATACTACGCCATGAGATACGTAACGTAACTTTAAAATCGACGTTGTTTCAATATTGTTATAAACCGCTGATTAAATCAGAATATGTTTGTATAGTACTGCTGTGGTAGACAAAATAAGATCCAAATGGTTTCTGGCATACGAGAAATTCGAATTTGTTCAAGTTTCTAAACATTCACGATATAACCGTATTAGTTGTATCGATATATTAGTCTTACTAACATTGCGGTAATAATTGAATTTACATATTCGTTTATATCTCTGCTAACATTGTGATAAAAATCATCCAAAGACAACCAATATTTTCACTTTTCTGGTTCTTTGAGAATTTTATAGTTCGAATATGGCGCGTGCATATGATCCTATTAAAAAACGCAAAGACAGAATGACATATTTCAAACAGTCACAACCAAACCAAACCTGAACAAGATAGATATAAAAACAACATCTGTCTAACCGATTCTAGCATACGAGATTCGTTTCGCAACTCATATAAAATGGTTTCTACGATACGAGAAACTGATTAAACGTCCCGTTAAATCGTTAGCACCTGAGCAACATTTTGCCAGTCCCGTTAACACGAATGCAGCTGAATGCCGCGACGTGTCAATGGCGGGCCAGTGTATGCCAACCAGAGCTTTTCGGTCACAAAATTTGCGGTTAAGTACCGGCTTAATGAAACGGCCCTATTTAGATTTTGCGACGCGCGAATTTATGTATGAGAGAATTTTAACAGTAATTACTAGTTATGGGTTTAAAGGAATTTGAAGTTCATATTAAAGTGGTTTAGTGTAAATAATGATGTGGGGTAAGTGGATTTTGAAATCTGTACTTCGTTATTAACGTTATGTTGTCGGATTCTGACCTTTCAGTACAGTGGTACTTAGGTTTGAATCCCAGATCAAGCTGTATTTATGGCGTGTTTTTCTAAAAGTAGATTCTAGATTAAGAGGAGATATGTATTGTGTATTTCGTCTAGTAGATTTTCTAGATGTCCCACTCCTTTCTCCCCTTGTTTTTACTCCGTTTCTATAAATCTTAAAATACAGTTATAATATTGTATACCTATCTTTAACGTCAGAAAACTTACAAGTCACATGCCTATTAATAAACAGATAAACAGCCCAACAGAAGACCAGCGCTAGCTTCACTGCCAGAATATTGCTGAGTTGGAGCCTTTTTTGCAACAAACATATTTATCATATGCTATAAAAAATTAAATATCAGTAAGAGACAAATGAAAATGGGTTTTTAATCCAAAATATTTATTGGAAAGAACTGTTATTGGCCACCCACTTTTTATCATGTTTATTGGTCCCATGAAGTAATGGAGGGCGAGCCTATTGCCACAACGACCACAAATTCTAGACTCCAATACTGAAAAATACCCAATGTCATTTTGCCGGACCCGGGATTCGACGGACTTTAGAACCGTAGTCGTACTCCGCAAGCAATCAAACTACACCACAGAGCCAGTCTGATCAATACACTAAGATTAATCTTCCTTCTGATAAGATAACTAGCGCACTTCTTTGTAACTACAACTTACCGTTGAGATACTCTTTAAAAGCGCCCTCCGATTGACAGTAAATCAACCTTATAATAAAGGGGTTAAGTCCATAATGGCAGTAACTTTGTGGTCACGTAGTGTACGCACCCATTGGTCGACATAAATGGTATAATTTAGTCGATTAAGTTGAAATTATCTGGGATCAGTTCAGTAAAAGCGTGAGTTTATATTTCTATAGATATCGTTTTACAATATTAATATCATTGACGTATATTCTATAGACCCGAACCATATAAACTATTTGTTCACAATATGAACTAAAATGGCAACCAAAACGTCACTGTTATAACCTAATTATTCACTTAAACAACAAATAATTTTACTTATTTGACTAATATTTTTTATTCAAATCCAAGTTTACATTTAAACTCTAGTTCTTATATCATGAGGGTCACTCCGTACACAACCACAAGCTGTCAATATTGACCATACTAAAGTCAGTTTGAATGGATTGCAGTTCAATCCAGTTGAACACAATTAATGTTCAGAACGCCAAATCTAGTACGTAGTACATTTATATCGATGATTAATATCTAATCATGTATGTAGCCACTTAACTACTGGTCATAATGAGACTTAACATCACATGTCTCAAGATGGCGAGCGCAGTGGAATACCGAACAATACTTTATAATTCAAGGTGTTTCTACTATTTATGGGCGGTCGTATCGCTAACCATTAGGCGAACGGCAAAATCGTCTCGTCATTCGAAGCAATAAAAATATATAATAAATAATCAAAGTAGGTGTCTTTTACTAAAATTACTGTTATTAAGGCGCCTTAGTGCTACTGCGAAATTGGATTTTTTACACAGTTTTCAAAATGTATTTAATATAAAAATGTACACAGCAACACACACCCCCAAATTTTTTATCCCGAAAGGGTAGGCAGAGGTGCAACTGGTGCGCCTACTTTCCTCTGTGTGCTTGCCGTTCCATGATGTAATAGCAGGCGGGCCTGTGGCCACATCGGGCACTAATTTCTGCATTCGGACTAATAGTGAGTAGAAAAACCCAATATCACCGACCCGACCCGAGGATCGAACTCGAGACTTCAGCACTGCAGTCGTACCGTAATACAACTACGCTACTGAAGTAGTCGGTGATAAAAATATTTGTAACGTGACCTACATTTTTTACTATAAACTCCGACCGTTTGTTTCACCGGTCAAATCGCTTGATTATGAACTTGATACTAATAAGTGTATCTATGCACTTGACTAATAATTCTTGAAACGTTTAGTTTATTCAGTTATGGCTGTAAGTAGTCTGGCTCGACCGGGTTTATGCCTTCTAAATCCAACTCAAAGTCCACTTCCATCTATACTTATAATAAATCTGTAGAGAGGTCAATTCTGTACATGAAATATATTTCCAAAAAATAACTATCTAGGGGTGATTAGGGATCTATACTGATGCCAAAAATGCAATTAGTAAAATTTTTGTCTGTCTGTCTGTCTGTATAACCGTTATAGAAACAAAAACTACTCGACGGATTTTAACGAAACTTGGTACAATTATTTTTCATACTCCTGAGCTGGTTATAGTATACTTTTCATCACGCTACAATTAATAGGAGCAGAGCAGTGAAGGGAAATGTTGGGAAAACGGGAGAAGTTACTCCTTTTATTAAGCTTCCGTCGCGTGTGCAACCGTAATGGCTAAAGCTACACAGAAATCATGTATGACGGAAATGTTCTCCTTAAAATTATGTAAAAAATATCCCACGACAGCATATGTCTATCTTTTATGGTTGACTCACAATAACACGGGTAACTCCCGAAAGCTTAGCAGTTCGAAGCTTTCTCATTATATTTGTCTACTCTTACGTTTATAACACTCTCAGTCATCCCTAATTAAAAAAAATTAAAATTATTAAATATTCCATAAAAAAAAATCATAGAAATCGGTATAGAAACACCGAAGTTATACATGAAATACGCTAATAATAAGCCATCACGCGTGAATACTGAATCATGCTATATGCTTCGTTCGATTTCACCAGGATCCCATTATCAGACCCTGACCGGACAATCGGACCACCTGCATACCGCCATACATTAAAAAAACATCCCGACAAATTGAGCACCTCCTCCATTTTTGAAGTCCGAAATCCACGCGGGCGAAGCTGCGGGAGGAAGCTAGTTGTAAATAAAATTACATTTCCTATTTAAAAATCAATCTCAATTTTTTATGTTAAACATTCACAAAACACACAGATTGCTCAGTTAATTGTAAACATCATGCTTACAGCATCTATATAGAACTTAATTACAAAATACTGCAGTTACCCGTGCGCTTGTCACAAGACATTACATGTTAAGTCTCCTAATGCCAGTAATTACACTGGGTACAACGTTCTCAAACTTATACACAGCGGCTTCACTGCTCTGTTTGAAAACTTAAAGTCTTCCAAAGTATTAACCGTAATAGCTCTTCATTCTGTTACAAATTTTATATCGATACCCTTTAAGATGGCTGTAATGTTATTTATGGCTTCAAACAATAACGTCGTGTCATCTGATTGTACCTTTTATAATAATTATAATAGAGTCTATGTCTAATGTATCTTCTTAGTATCTTCTTATTTTACCTGCTTTTGTCCCTATCTCTTATTCAACATAATTTTGAACCGTGTTGTGGAAAGAATTGGGTTTAATTATGCAATTGCCGCTCGTTCTAGCAGCGTGAAATGAAAATCCTTTTTTCTGATTAAAAATCTTACTGTGCTTTACTTTAATAATTTCCTTCGTGTTAATCCTTGACTAGAGATAGTTGGTGCCAATTTCATCGAAATCCATCCAGCAATTTATACTTTTAACATCTACCCTCGTCACAAACTTGTACAATTGTTTAGTGACTAGCTATGCCTACAACTTCCTTTATGTGGACTCAGATATATAACAGGCTGTATCATTCGTTTCTTAAAAAAAAATAACAATTGACCATTAAAAAAATATAACCAAATTATTTATTGTAAATTTGGTCTAACTTTGCCCTATTCCGAGTAGGAAGAGAATATAGTGGTGTTGTCGCGACGTCGTGGTTTGAGGAAATCTCTTCCTCCTTACTCATCTCATAGTATTTAAGAAATGTATGCTATTATTGTATTGTAGATTATATGGAATATTAAAGATTTATTTTAGTTTATATAAGAGTAGTATACGATGGTCATATTCTAATCCACAACCAACTTAAAGGAGTACACATCATTCTATAAGCAATGCGTACATTGTTAAATTATACTATTAAATATAATGAGAACTAATACAAAATTTATCTTTAAAAAAGAGAAAGACATTGTAGTATTTAGATTAGAATAATTGAAAAATAAATCAGTTGTCAATACAATCATTAACACAAAAAAAAATGTTTTGGCTGGGAGACGTCACACAAAATACTTGCCATTTAAGCTCTTGATTTTTTTCTCGAAATATCTCGAAACAAGGAAAATGAATGAATTTTAACCCAGAAAAAATAAAGGTCTCAGCTGGACAAAAATCATGCCAATACGGAGTTAAATAAAAACATTGAACCGCACCTGTGGAGGGTTAGGTAATGTCCTATGCTATTGCACGTGGGGTCATAACGACCCGGTCATACGTGCCGATGTCGTATGTACGTGATTCCGGTTTTTAAGGTTGGTGTTTCGATATAGATTTGTTCCTGTTGATTTGCGTAAGTAATATGAAATTAGAACATATATTTCTTTTACTCGTATAATTAAATTTGATCCTTAAATGTTTGTATGCATGCCATTATTTAATTATTATTAGATCATTGCTGGAGGTTGGATATATTTTATATCCATCCGGAATCCGACCTTACACAAGGTGTTTAAACCCGCCATAGTGGCCCGCGTAAGTGTGTCGCGTTACGCAACGCAACCAGATATATCTGGTTCCAACAGACCGATAGTATAGTTCCAATATAAAATCCGGAAAAATAGTTTTATTTCAATGCCTAACATTCGCGTAAACATAAAATCATTATACATACTTGCTCCAACAAAATCCTTTGAAGCGTAACTGCTCATACTCCGTTAACAACAGCAATAGACATAAACTAAGCAATAACGCGCGTCTGAGAACGCGCTTCGGATATTCGATTTTGTTGGCAAATTTCAAAGTGCGGTATATAATAATATCAGACTTTTATTATAAACTTTCTCACTGCTAGGCACGGGTCTCTTCTACTACTGAGAGGGATTAGGCCTTAGTCAACCACGCTGGCCTAGTGCGGATTGGTAGACTTTGCACACCCTCAAAATTTTTAGAGAGAACTTCTTAGGTATGCAGGTTTCCTCATGATGTTTTCCTTGACCGTTAAATATAATTCACAAAGATTACACACATAATTTTAAAAAAGTCTGAGATATGTGCGCTTGGTATTTGAACGTGGGGACACTCATCTCGGCAGTCCCTTCCACACCGAACTAGGCTATCGCCAGGTAAATGCTGTGCTAATTATATTTTATATTATGTATGTGGTAGGGTTTCTATGAAAATAATTTTGACAATAGGAATGCTCCATTACGATACTGATATTTTGATACTACTGCATTGAAAAGGCGTAGCGAATTAAACGTTCAGTTGCAGCGTTCTGTGGCACGGGTTTTAATCACAGGACTTTGCATAGTGTGACATTGCACAGATTTTTAATGCACAAGCCAAAATGTTATCGCTAAAATGTGTTAAACACTGCATTATGATTTTCTTTCCTTTTATATGAATTTACTGAGGTATATTTGCGTATAAATTTTATTATTTTGTTTAAGACTCCTAGTCCTACTGAATTTTTTTTAATAAATAATTCGACTTACATTCTCTACTACCTTCTACTGCAAAGTAATACGAAACATAAACTCTCACCCGTCTATGTCTGTTAGAATAACAACCGAAGCAAAATAATAAAGCGCATGTCTTAACACAACACTATGTCGGTGCCTTTAATCTAAAACTGTTGGTTAAATTGTTGAGCACGCGTTAATTTGCTAGCCTTTGACTACAAAGTGACACACTGCCTAAATGTTTACCGCGCATGCTAGTCTCTAATCATGTGTTCGTTTCTCGCTGTTTTAGTAGTTTAAATTTGGTAAATATTGGATTATCCCGATAATTTGTTGCTATAGGAAATAATAGAATTGTTTAATTTGGTTTTTACATAGATGGCGTTAGTGTCGTATAGAGGGCGCTATGAATACCTATAATGTTTGCAATACTGGTTGGTTTGTCTTTGTGTAATTATTTGTTTTTAGTGTAATGTCAGTTTATAAATAAATGGATTTCAAGTTAACAAACTCTGAATATTATTTCCTGTTTTTTTTCGTTTTATAAACCGTAATGTAGATAGGTAGTATTAGTAACCTAAACCTTCCCTAGAATTGCCACTATCTTTTAGTAAAAATCTTACAAAAATTCGTTCAGTAGATTTTGAGAAAACATAGACAGACAGCTTTTGAGGAATTTGTTTTATAATGTGTATAGTTATAAAAACACCAAAATTGCTAGTGGAAGCTCCGCCATACACAGATAAGTGTATCGGTCTACAGATTTCGTGGCATAAGATAGCCATCTATGGGCATTCGATACTCTATCTGGCATTATGTTTTGCAAGGTAGTCATTTATCGTGTCTGAAATAAAATATATATCTACTTGAAAACTTAATTTATTAGTGAGATTAAAATACTCACATAAATGAAGATACAAAGCTAATAATACAAGACGCTTGCTTTCTACTAGAGCTTTAATACGCAGGCGCAAACACATCATATTAAACACATACTAAGATAATATAGATACACGTAGAACGCTCCGACCAGAAGCAACGTTAGAACAATATACCTATAGAATTAGATACCTATACCCACTATCCCACTACACAAGGCCCATACATATGGACAATACTTAGTAGACGCAAGTGGGGGCGCTATGAAGCAACGCACAAAGACAAACAAAAATAAAATATTAATATTCTATCTCATTCTCTCGCCGATTTAATCCTATTCACTTATGTATTTCTTTATCGTGATACATTTTCGTTTCATTACGTTTCAAATCACGATTCTAAAGAAGTTTCCCTTAAAAAATTGTATAAACATGTTATCCGTGTGTCACAGTGTAAATGTATGTACTACCCACGGCTATCAAGAGCTTAGAGCATCCATTTACCAACCGATTGAACTCGGTCCCAGTAGAAATAACTATTTAAAACTGAAGCACATTGCGTTAGTGACAATTGAATTCTCAGAGACAATTTAAGATGTCAGCGTATCGCTTGATGACAATTGCATGCTTCCATTCTATATCGGACTAGCCTTTGCCAGCGGCTTCGCTCGCGTGATAGTTTTTCCGGGATAACTATTTTCACAGTCCGCCTTCTACCCTTAATTGCTGGATTACACGAGGGGAAGGATGGCAATGCCAATACTCTAAGCTCAAGGGTATGCGGTTATAACGATGTATATTTGCCGATAAACCCGTTTTTTTATTTCTATGAATGACGAGCTTGCTGTCCGCCTGATAGTAAGCGATTCGACCACCCATAAACAGTAAAAACACCAGCCTACACTTTGCTTGACAAAGTATTGTTTGGTATTCCACTGCGCTCGCCGTCCTGAGACATGAGCTGTTAAGTTTATTGTGTCCAGTAGTTACATTGGCTATTATACAAAATCGAAACACAACAGTGACTACTCATTGCTCTTTGGCGGTATTAATTTACAAACAGTATTGTTATACAGCTGTAGTACTCTTAGCGTCGCACTCGTTTCCTCTTCTGTTCTGTAAATGTGTAGCCTCCGTCGTGGGTGGGAGTAGTACGGCATGAACTCCTCTCTCTCACACACTGGCTGGGCTTCTTTCCCTAAGCAAAAATAGATGATAATTAGTCGCGGTGAGACAAGCGCCTAAAATATAACTACCACGGAGTATCTTGTGCCCTTTATGGCAAATAGCGAAAAATTTTTGCTCTGTTTGCCACTCTGTCTACCCCTACGAGGAGGCGTAATGTGTATAAACCACTTTAACTACGAATGTCTAGCTTGTGCCCGATATTGCACTTCGTGAAAATATTTGCCCTGTTTCCGACTCTGCCTACTCCTACGAGGAGGCGTGAATGTATACACCATCTTACCTGCGACGGTCTAGCTTTACCCTCACGTAGCGAAAAATGTTTACCACTCTGCCTACCCATACGAGGAGGTGTGGTGTGTGTATAGTAGGTGAACCACCTTACCTACCACACTCGTTTGCTGAACTAAAAGTACTGTCAGTTTCAATACACCTGCAGCGAGTTCTGAAACTTTTATCATTACCTTACAACTCGTTTCGGGCTCGCGTTGATTAAACTACTAGAGTTTCTTTCGTTTACATTTGCTAGTAGTGTCATCTTTCTGTTGCAATGCAGGTTTTTGCAGATACGGTTGTAATTGGAAAAGAGAGAAATGAGAAACTACTGTAAATTTTAGTCAAAATAAGCATAAGTTATTTACAACATATTATAGGAATCTGATAGTTGTTTTTTTGCGGTCATGACAAAGTGACTTCACTGAACGTGATGATCAGTGGAGTGAGGTCCAATAGAATGTCGACTGACGAGAGAGGATTACTCCTCGACAGTCGACACAATTATGCCGGCCTGTTGGAACCGATATATACATAGTCTCATCCCGGAGCGATACACTTAAGTGGCCCAATATGGCGGGTTTTAACACCTTGTGCTCGGAGGTCGGTATCCGGGCGGATATAAAATATATCCTACAACCAGTAAGTGGTATAATCCTATAAAAATAAAATAAACTAAATTACCCTAATAATTTAATCACAATGATTCACTCCCCAAGAGATCTTCATGAACGACACTAGTAGAAAACTATACCCAACATTTATTGAACCAAAAATAAACTGAATAAGTATCCACCAGGCGATCCCATCTCCCGCCAAATTATTATCTTCAATTTATTTTCTTAAAATTGACATATATAATCCCTGTAACACTATAAGAAGTATATTGGCAGGTATCACTTACTATCAATGACCTATTTGCAAATTCTCCACTATTACCTAGCAATATTGAATTTTGATAATCTATATTAATATATAAAGCCGATGTGTTTGTTTGAACACTCTAATCTCAAGAAATACTAAACCGATTGTGAAATTTTTTTCACTAATAGGAAGCTAAATTACTCCTGAATATAGGCTTTTTATCCCAGAAACGTACGTCTCACAGACGAACCCGCAAGCAAAAGATAGTAATAAAAATTTGGTTAAATTCCAATGAGATTAAAACCATACTCTGTTGTTGAAAGGTAGCGTTAGTTTAACGAGGCTTTTTAATTTAATTGCGGTTCTCAAGCTCATACAGTATTCGTGTGTATTTCACGTTGTTTGTTTGCAAGCTAATTTAGTTACTCGGATGGAAGTTGGGCGAATATTCTACATGAAATAGTAATACTTGAAGTTTTGAGGGCTTATGCGAAACTAGTGTTGCGTGGTGTAAATAGTCTGACCTAAAATTAATGTTTTGTCTGGTTACATTTTTTTATTACATAGACATGGGAACGGCAATTCGGTCAGTTAATTTGGAATATTTTGGGAGATTTTAAGATGTATTCACATTAGTATGTCAATACTTCTCAATGTGGCACATCTAGCCTACAATTTGCTAAGAACCGTCTAGTAATATTAACTCGAAACCTAGTTGGCAAAGTAACGCCACTGCACCTAATAATAAATGGATTGGGGTACAATAGACTGGCGACTGACAAGAGATAATTACCCCTTGGCAGTTGACACAATTATGCCGGCTATTAAGACCTATATACAGACTGATTCCGGAACGCGACACACTTACGTTGGCCACTATGTCGGCCGCTTGCGTACGATGGTCTCTATCCGGACGGATATACAAATATCCTACCACCAACAGACTACGCTTTAACACGTAATACTAAATCAAAATATAATGTCTTAATAAACAAACCAATTACCTCCTAAAGAATACAGATAACCTATAGCTAAGCCGTCAAAGTCCTACACAAGATGGAAATTTAAAAATTAACATATTCCAGACTTTATTTCGCCGTAGCATGGTCCTGTAAAATTCTTCATAGACTCTAAAAAGACATTTAAGAGCGTCACGGAAGCGGTACAAGACGGCACAAATCTTCCAGCCGCATAAAGCAAAGAATCTTACTTTAATGTTTTTCAACATTTTCTCCGTTGATCAAAAGGCTTAAGTTCAGAAACTGTTTAACATAAAGCCAGTGATTTTGTGCATATATTTTAGCTTGTTTTATTTTATACAGCAGTGGTTAAGGGTAAAAGTTTTTGAAAGGGAACCCTAAATAAGGTTATTAGCATTGACGTATATTCTATAGACACGAACGTCCATTTATAAACTACTAACTTTTGCTCGCGGCTTCGTCCGCGTGAAGGAGTTTTCCAGTATAAAAGTCCCACTATATATTTTCCCGGGATAGTAGCCTATAACCTCCCAGAGTCTTATACTATCTACATACTAAATTTTGCTTTCTAATACCACGTCTTATGTCACGCCCCGTTCCGGTGGCAACGGGATAAAAAGTATCCTATGTCCGTCTCCTGGTTCTAAGCTACCTCCCCACCAATTTTCAGCCAAATCGGTTCAGCCGTTCTTGAGTTATAAATAGTGTAACTAACACCACTTTCTTTTATATATATATATATATATATATATATATATATATATATATATATATATATATATATATATATATATATATATATATATATATATATATATATATAAATTTGTTCAAAATCTGAACTATAATGGCAACCAAAACGTCACTGTTATAACCTATTAATTCACAGTTATACAACAAATAATTTTACTTATTTCACTAATATTTTTTATTGACATCCAGGTTTTCACTTAGACTCGCGTTTTTATATTATGAGCGCCACTCCGTACACAACCAAAAGCATCAATATTGACACCATGCTAAAATCAGTTCGAATGGGTTACAGGTCAGTTCAAAATATATATATATATATATATATATATATATATATATATATATATATATATATATATATATATATATATATATATAGGCATAGGCTAAAACATACTCAAACTAGTACTATATTTACCGAACTTTTATTTCCGTCTCGGGTTGCGATAGCAATAGAGACTCTAGCTATATTAAATACCACATTTTAGTAACGGGCAAGTCAGGTGTTTCTTTTTAGACTATTATCCACATGCTGGTGGTAGGATATATTTTATATCCGTTCGAATAGCGACCACCGTACAGAAGTTGTTAAAACCAGCCATAGTGGCCCACATAAGTGTGTCACGTTCTGGGATCTGCTTGTGTATTTTCAGCAGGCCGGCATAATTGTGTCGAATGTCGAGGGGTAATCATCTCTCTTCAGTCGCCATTCTTTTGGACCCCACTCCACTTACCATCAGGTACAGTGCGTTCCGCCCTGTGGAATGGGGGCGTTTGGAGAATTCCACCACGGTATCCCCTGCCTGTCGTAAGAGGCGACTAATAGGGGCCACGAAGGGGGTCGTCGGCGGGCAGCAGGGGGCTGTCCGCCCTAGTGCATTTCTGTGCATCTTTGCACATTTGTCGGTTGACCCCGGGATGGACGGCAGTGTGTAGTTGGCCTCACGCTGCCGTAGACGCCGAGGGCGTCCTTCGGTGCGCGGGGGCTTCTGAGTCCCCCCCCCCCCATAGGAGACGGGCCGCAAGGCGGCACCGCGCAGGGGCGGCTGCGGTCGCAGACTAGACACTTCAATATCAGAGGAAGCCCGCAGCCGTCCCTAATGCGCCGAAGAGGGTCACCGCGGAGTTTTAGCTGGTAGGCCGTGCATAGGTTAAGTTGTATATAGGGTTAGGGACTCGGCCCGGCGGTCGCCCGAAGGTCATCATCAAATCCGGGCGGCTCAACGCCGGGCCGTAAGGCACGGTTACCCCAGCATAACCGCTCAGTCGCCCCCCACGAAGGCTGGGCGGTAGTAATAAGGCACTTTCACCGCGAAAAAAAAAAAAAAAAAAAGAAAAAAATAAAAAGGTACAGTGCGTTACTTTGCAGTGCTCGTATAAATAAAAAAAACTTATCTCATACTTTATTGTATTTTATTAACCTGGCCATCTGCTTCCGAAGTTAATGTCTATTTATACGGAATTGAATCTTATTCTAAAAAGTAGTAAGGTTTAATTAACAGTAAGTAAATATCTAGAATAGCTGAAGTTGTAATTAATTTGCTAGAATTAAACACTTGGTCAAAGTAAAATGTTCTGGTTCATTCCCTACCCTTTTACACTAATCTAAATAACCCGTGAAGTTTTTTATATTTTTTATATTTACGTACTTTTTTAATTAGCGAAATAGTCTTTTTAACCTTAATAAATATATTGTATTAAAAAAACTCAAGGAGTCCTGGTCTCTTGTCGAAAATTTCGAATGTTTTATTTTTTCACGACCAGAACCAAGTAACCTCACTGTACCTGATGGTAAGTGAGGTCCAGATACTGTTGACTAGAGTTGATGCCTTGTCAGTCGGCACAATTATGCCGGCCTGTCCAAAACAGCCAATGTAAGTAATAGTAAGCCTGTTTGATGCCAACAACGCATTCTCTCATATTTTGTCCAGACAATGTAATGGCGATGAAAATTTAGAAAAACTGATTGTGGTGGGGAACACCGAAGGCAGAAAATTGCGTGTTCGTATACCAACGAGATGAACCGACCAAGTAAAAGACTCATTGATCTCTAAATTCTACACAACCGTAAGATACGCGCTGGACAGAAACCGGTGGAGGCAGTTCATCTGTTGTAACCCTGATGCTGACCACGATCCTCAGATATGAGGGACCGATCAGAGAGAAAGTTTAAAATAGGCTGATGCCGAAATGTGACACACTTACGTGGGACAATAATTCTGATACCAATTGTATGACATTGTTTACAATAGTGTTTATCGACACATTAATTAGTATATAATCGTTCCTCATTGATTTCATATTTTTAGTACTTTATAATTTTCTTTTCTACCTCCTATTATTATGTTTTAGATTTTAATTCAATATGTTGTTAGTGATAAATGCTATGTTCACCTATTAGTAGCACACATATCAGATGCTGTATCTTATTGCTTTTTTTAATATTGATTGATGTAATATAGGTATATTGCTGTTGGTGTTCTTCTTCTTCTTCTTGCGTCGATGTCCTCAATGCTGAGGGTCGTGACCTCCTACACGGATCATTTTATTCCGGACTATACTGCGCCAATGGTGCCGAGTCTCTGCAACGTGGATTGCTTCATACATGTTGCTGTCAAGAGCGGAGCGGATTTGGTCCGACAAGCGCATCTGGTGTACCTTATTACAAATAAATAAATAAATAGACTGAAATAAATATTTATGCATTACATTAATATGTAACGATAAAGAAATCAGACTGGAAGAATAAGCATTAACTATATTGTTATAAGGAAAGGAACATCAACCTAAACATATGAAAACATACTAAATCAAACACATTTTCAAACAATAATAGTACTTAAGGTCACCGAACATCTAGGTCGGTAAATCAAGATTACTTGAACAATTAATTCGGAACAAGGCCCATAGTATTTCTTGCAGTTAACGATCACGAAAACTGTCCCGGCTCATTGGCTTCGTGTGTTGGGCGTAATGGCCGCCGTTGATACGATCTAGACTGACAGGAAAAAATATTAACCTAGTCATTTATATTTTCTTTTCTCTAAGACTAGTTTTCGAGATATTTATCGACGGTTGAAAGGTTAAATGATTTAAGCGACAATTTTATTGAAAAAAATTAAGAAGTTTAAAAGGCAAATTGTCTTAAGCGACAATTTACTGAAAAAAATTAAGAAGTTTAAAAGGAAAATTGACTTAAGCGACAATTTTTTGAAACATTTTTACGAGTTTAAAAGGCAATTTGACTTAAGCGACAATTTTTTGAAACATTTTTACGAGTTTAAAAGGCAATTTGACTTAAGCGACGATGTTTTTTTTCGAAAAATGTTATTAAATTAAAAAAAAAAACGAAGAAAAACTTGCTATTTTTAAAATGAATGAAAGTTTGTGTCTAAAAATGTCGCATAAGTCAATTAGCCTTTTACCCGTTATGTACTTGATTAACATAGCCTTGATAGCCTAGTTGAGAGTAGAACAGACTGCCGACACGAAAGTCGTTTTAAAACTGAAGGGTACGCACCTCTGGCTTTTTTAAAGTAATGTCTGTATTCTTTATGAATTATCGTTTGCTTTAACGATAAAGGAGAACATCGTGAGGAAACGTACATACCTGAGTAGTTCTCTATAAGAATTTTGAGAGTATGTCCAGTCTGCCATTCTGCACTAGGCCAGCGTGGTAGACTAACGCCTAATCTCTCCCAGTAATAGAGGAGGCCCGTGTCCAGCAGTGGGTGATTTACTAAACACACACAATGAGCATTTTATTAGAGAAGAAAGTAAGTATTGCTCGCGACATTAAACGCGTAAAAATAACTTCCCACTACAAAAGTCATTAAAATACTAGAGATCAAAGCGCCACCTGTGACACCAGCGCCATCTATTAAACAATTTGATGAAATCCTTTATTTCCCATGGTATTTAATTACTAGGATAAAAATTAGTCCATATTTTAATCCAGGACATGATCTACCTGTGAGCCAAATTTAATCCAAATCCGTTCAGTTGTTTCTGCGTTCACTACTAACAAACATCCAAACGTTTTTACTATTTCATTTATAATATTAGTAAGATAAGTTAATGACATAATTTCAATCTCATCAACGTCATTGCTAATGAAGTGTAATTATATTGACATTAACACTAACCGCACTGATACCTGGCTTTAGCCAATGAAATGTAATTAGTGCTCCAAATATTATTGCCAATTGGATAAGTCGCTGTCTTATTTGAAATATCCGTGTGACAAGATGTCACGGCGTCCTTAGGTATTAAAACAAAAATAACATATTTACAAATAAAATATGCGCACTAAAAACGTGCAAATCAAGATATGGAAAAAGTATAAAGTATTTTACATTGATGTTTTGTTTTTCACAGTAGACTTAGTAACCATCGCATGAGCGTAAAATTTTTATATGACAATTTTCCCAACGTTCGCTTTATATATTTTTCTTTTATTGCTTTAAATGACGAGACGAGCTTGCCGTTCGCCTGATGGTAAGTGATACGACCGCACATAAACAGTAGAAACGCCATCTAACACCTTGAATTACATACTATTGTTTGGTATTCCACTGCCCTCGCCATCCTGAGACATGAGATGTTGTGTTATTATGTCCAGTAGTTACACTGGCTACAGTATCCTTCAAACCGGAACAGAACAGTGACTACACACTACTGCTTAGCGGTAGAAATAGTCATTGCGGTAGTACCTACCAAGGCGGGCTCTCACATATGAAAAACCTAACACTAGTCTATGTTAACGTGGATAGAAAACAGAAACAAGATTTGATAATTAAATATCATATCGGTAGGTCTATTGCTCGGATGCCATTCCCATACATTATGGTAGCGTTAACGAAGTTTAAAGACATCATAGCTGCTAGCTGCTTGCACCATAAAGTCTAAATCAAAAGCACAGATTAAAAAAATGTGAAGTCAATTTCTCTGACTATCACGTCGCGCCGCTCTGGTGGCAAAAAATCCTCATTAGCAGGTAGACTTGTTTGATTGATGCGTCCAGTGGGTGTAGACGTAATAAATCAATATGGACACTGTTGCATGTGTTCATCTAAGCGCTTATTTTTTGGGTAGTTTCGGTAGGACCGTATTTTGAGAACGTTCCGGATTATTGAAATCTATTAACAATTACTAAAATATTATATTTCGTTTAGTTTCGGTACCAGCGTATTTTGAAGTATCGCTTGTAGGCGTGTTATTGAAATCTATTGCAATTACTAAAATATTTTGTTTAGAAAACTTTTACATTGTCCTGTATTTCCTATGTTTAAGGTATTTTAAGTTAAAGATATCAGCCATTTAACGTATAAGACGGTTAATGCCGATTGCACTCTTTTATTTGCCATTTATTTGGTAGCATGACTTTTACATTTGGTCGCGGATTAGGCCGTAGTGTACCACGCTGGCCTTGTGCGAATTGGTATGCTTCACACACTCTCAAAATGAGTATAAAGAGCTTCTTAGGTATGCAGGTTTCCTCGCGATGTTTTCCTTCACCGTTGAAGCAAACGATTCACGAAGAATACACAAATAATTTTAGAAAAGTCAGATGTCTGTGCTTAGGATTTGAACCTGCAGACATTTGTCTTAGCAGTCCATTTCACACCCAACTAGACTATCGCAGCTCTAAGCCATCTGTTAATTATGTAGCATAGGTTCTTAGTTTATAAGCACACAGTTTTAATTTATTTAAAGTCCATACTTTTAGCAGTCGCAATGTGCGATAGAATAAATATAAAACTGCTGTAAACCATAGCCACTCCAATAAGCACCTTAGAACAGTGAACACGCATTTCATTTGCCGCCTTCTGATAACATAAACACAGGTCACCCCACAATCAATATCGGCAAAATTAGTCATTATTTCATCACCCTTAAACATCTTCGTTTAACTCTGAAACCAGGCGATAAAATGTGAGTTCTTCCTTTCACAAACAACTTACCCTAATTTATCACCCTACCTCGACTGCTAATTACATAATAAGATTTACCATCACACACGTAACGAAAGTTCCCATTCAGTTAATCTCTCAAGTTAGAGAAAGGCTCCATGTACAAAGTTACAATGAGTTTTAGACGGAGGTGTGCATTTCAAAGTCCTAACCAAGCTGAGTATGAAATGTGCATTTGACATTTGTTATGAAATTTTTAATTAAATCTTGAAATTGGTGCGCGATGGTTGACTAAGGCAAGCAAATTTAGTCCCTTTTATACATAGTAATAAAGTTTAATCACAATACGCAGTACATATATCGCACGTTGAAAACAAAAGTGGTATTATACGAAACTTGACGGTATTGAGTAAGAGCGACATTAATTGTCGCTGACGACTGGACACGGACTAGATTAGTGTCAGTTTATGTTTAACGAACAAACACAAAACTTAAAAGTATGAAGAGACACTTGTGACATCTAGTGACCTATTAAGTAATGGATCTTTGGATATTATGACTTAGTTTTTTCTACAGATTTCAAATGTCGCTCTAACTCAATACCGTCAAATTTCGTATTATGTCGGTTTTGTTTTCTACATGCGATATATTGATGTCACAATATGAATGTTGAATCCTTAATTTTAATACTTCCAATTTTAAATTCAAAAGTAATTATTCGCAATAAGAATGTTTGCTGCCTGCTATTTTATTGCTTCTTAATTTAAATTCAGCTTAAGATTTTTTAATGTTCGTTAGAAATAAACGGTAAAACTTCAGAACATATTTGCATTATATTACCATATAGCAACCTTACACTAGATTAATATGTACAACATAACAACTACTTTTTGTCTCACAGGAGTACGCAGTGGAACGTCTATTAATGGTTTCAGCAAACAAGGGGCGAGGCGGGGCGGCGACGCGACGATGGTGAGACGTAAACAGTTTGTAATATACTAGTTATTATAGAATATGTCACAGAACGTCGCGCCGTCGAGCATCGAGCGCAATGTTTTCTATATTAACTTGTAAATATATTACAGCTTACGAGTTGATTCTCACATAGTCTAAAGTTCTCAAGAAAAGCTTACTATAGAAAAGATCCTATGAGGTAAAGTTCTGCGTTCCCGTTCCCCCCCCCCCTTTTTTTGGCGAAACAATAAGAAGTTTTTCAAGTAGGCGAAGTCGCGATCAACACCTAAATAATTCAAACCACAGAAACTGAAAGTTACAAAATTGAAACAATTTATTTATTAACTGACAAAAACCGCAATACAAAACGGTTGAATTGAACGATCTATTAAACAAAAGAATAATTTAATCAACCCCTTTTGAAGCGGGGCTCTGTTTGATAACGGAACGAACGTAGAGAAAAATGCCTTTTTTATATATTATGATACAGTCCTCTTCAATGGCGTAGTTATATTACGTTCGCGGTACCGCATCGCTCTGAGGTTCCGGGTTCCAATCCCAGGTCGGCAAAATCATAAGTATGTTTTTCTGCACTGTATCAAACCAGAATCTGGAATTTGTGCCCGATATTATGGTGATAGCCTCGTCGCCTATTACATCATGGGATAGAACACAGATGTCGAAAATTTATTGCCATGGTTTTACCTCTACCTACCTCTTAGGGGATTTATCCACTTTAGGTGTGCTTGTTTATTTATTATACAATGTCTAGGCAGTACTCCAAAATAATCAATTGTTAAATTATATAATGCCTAATAACACTATCTTCTTTTATTATTACAGCAGAGTACAGTAAACGGAAAAGTCATAAAAACAGAAGAAAACTTTCGAAACGTCGGGAAAAAACTATAAAATAAAATCCGCTAAATAGTTTTATTCATGTCTAACATTCGCGTAAACACAAGAAATCATCAAATGATACATTGTTGAAATATCGCCCTGTGCCCTATTAATGTTAGAAAGAAATCAAGTCAACAATTCAAAGTGGTTGATGATGCAAAGGATTAATTTGACAGATTACCTACCGGGGGTGTAACTCAGTGGTAGAGTGTCTGCTTCGCATGCTGAAAGTCCTGGGTTCAAGTCCCAGCACCTCCACGTGCCCATTTGATGAAATCATTTTGTAAGGTAGTTTTTTGTTAGTATTATCAACCAGCAGCCATTTTCAATACATTCAATCATTTTATTCAATCCGTCGCGGAAATGTACCAATAAAAACAAAGTATTTGACATGCTTACGAATGACTTGTTTTGATTGGTTTATTATCGAAATCAGATCACAGATTCTTTATTTAAAACAGTCGTAATTTGTCTAAGTTAATCTTTGCAAATGTGGATAATATTAATTTCCACAATTCATACAATGTCTTCTTTTAAAGCTATATCTCGATGGCTCCTAAGTAAATTATCGTATCTGGAAAAATTGCGACATTCACATTTTAGCGTTTTATCTAGGTACTGTTTACTGCCAAACCCATTTTATTCAAAAGTTAATTAACGAAAATACACTTCATTAACAATCATTTAATAACTTTTTTAATGGGTGTTGGTAGTAAACAATTCCTACATAACGAGACGTTAAAAAGTGAATATCACTATTTTTTAAGATACGATAATTTACTTAAGAGCCATTTATCTATACTAATACAGGGTCATTTTGACACTGCGTTATTAAATGAAACCATATACTTACTCGTTTTCACCTGTGCTGATATTGTGCCAAAAATCATCCATTAATAATGAATATTATCACCAAAAAACCTGGTTTTAGTTTTCTGATTTTTTAAACATTTTGTAGTTAAATGCGAATATAGCGTGTGCGTGAGTATATTTCTGACTGAAAGTATAATGTTGCTACTACGATGAATTCTCTTAGAGTAGTAATAGTATATGGCATAAGGGCGCGTAAAATAAAAACTACTTTTTATTAATATTTATTTTGTTCGAAATTTACACTTTTTTTATTTTACGTCTTAGGCGCAAGTAAGTTATTGTAACGTATTGTTTCCAAGTAGGTAAGTATGTGGTTTCATTTAGTAACGCAATGTCAAAATGACCCTGTATACAAATCTGAAAAGTTTGTCTGTTTAAACACGCTTATCCAAAACCGATTTAGATTTTTTTTCTAATAAGGAGCTACATTCCTCCTGAGCGCTATATGCTACTTTTAATACAGGAAAAATATGGATCCCAGAAAAACTTTTTACACGCGCGGAACCATAGGCAAAAGCTAGTCATTTATACCAATAATCCTCGGATTGACCAATAAACCACAATATCATAAACCAAGATCTCGGATAAACGCTGCATCATAACTGATGTGCCTCCTAAGCGCAGTTAGTTACTATAACGACGTGCCAATATGAGTTTGGCTTGCTTCCAAAATTATCCTGTCCTAGATCGATTTTTACTACAGCCCATTTTCAATAAACGATCCCAATCTCTTTACTTGATCTATCTCAATGGACTAATCAGAACAAAGTTTTTGACAAGCTTACAAATGAGTATGGACCGATCAGAACAAGGTATTTTTGACAAGCTTACAAATGGCTTGGTTCATTTTCGGAATCGGATTGAAGATAGATATTGGAATCGTTTATTAATATTTTCTTTTGTTCATATACTCGATAAAGTGACCCCACTGCACCTGATGGTAAGCGGAGCAGACTAACAAAAGATTACCCTTCGCCGACATAATTATGCCGGCCTGTTTAGAAAAAGAATAACACATACATCCCGGAACGCGACACTTACGTGGGACACAATGGCTGGTTTTACATCATGAGTACGGTGGTTACTATCTGGCTACTTTACACTTGACTAAGAATCTATTTTACACTTAACTGTGAATTTTAATTTGCAGTCGCATCGACGTATTCTGTACACGCCGATCGTACACAATTTTGTAAGTACACAATACCGATCATCTTTGTGAATTATCGCTTGCTTTAACGGTGAAACGTTTCCTCACGATGAAGGATAACATCGTGAGGAAACCTGCATATCTGAGAAGTTCTCTATAGGAATTTCGAAGGTGTGTGAAGTTTACCAATCCGCACTAGGCCAGCGTGGTGGACTAAGGCCTAATCCCTCTGAGTAGTAGAGGAGGCCCGTGCTCAGCAGTGGGCAAGTATATAATACAGGGCTGATATTATTAATACCGATCACATGTTTTTTCTTTGCTAACATTTCCTCTCTATATAAGTATTCCTTACAAGAAAGATTTCCTAGAATATGTTAGTAAAAGAATCTCTATTGTATTCTACCACAAAGTAATTCCTTGAAACGTTTAAGCGAGATCGGAACCATGCAAATTGGCAGAATGAACAACGAGTACATATTCAAAGTTGAATGTTATTGATACTTGAAATTCAATTCATCTAGACTTTAACTTAAGGTTTATTTTGCATGAAAATAATAATGTAGCTTTCTTTTGTAAAATGCTATTTATTATTTATACAATATAATGATACGAAAAACAATAGCAAACTTTTCAACAAAACTATAATATAATTGTCTCAGCAATTTTAAATCCGTGATTATCAATTTCTATCAAGATTTCTTCCTCTCTAGTTTCAGAAAAACTCTTTTAAAACTAGCGAATGTAGAACAGCTTTCATTAAATACCGAAAACATTTCCAACAATACTTGAAAAAAAACAGTCATTTCGGTCGTGGATTTTAGGCTGCCACGATTTCCCTTTTACAAGTTGCTCATGAATTCCCTTTCGGGATCCCATGGGAAATTTAGAAAAAACTTCTATACATATATTTATTGTATGTTTTTATTACATTATGCGTTCGATGGGCTATGAATATACGTTGTACGAAAACGAAAAACTAATCCTATCCAAAATAGAAGGTACAAATTTGTAAAAAAAATATGATTTTTTATATCATATTGCGTTAGGATAAAATGTACCCTAAGTTAATCAAAAATAATGCCTTTGCAACAAAATTTGCCTCAATTTAATACTACTATAGTTTGGGTAGAGAAGTAAGAGAAACTAATAAAGGACGTAGGAAGCCACTGGACGCCAGACCGTTTTTATAATATTGACTGTCGATCTGTAGTTGAAGGTTGGAAGGGTGGAGAACAAATAAACCCTATTTGCAGCAGAAGACATCCTATGGGAGATAATAATAACAAAAAAAAAAAAAATCTCTTATGAATATTAACTGCAATTTACTATCGACTAACAACACTTTTTTTTATTTCGCGGAGAAATTGCCTTATGACTACCACCTAGATTTCATGGGGGCGACTAGGCGGTTATGTTGGGGTCACTATGCCTTAAGACCCGGCTTTAAGCCGCCTGGATTTGATGATGACCTTCGGGCGACCGCCGGGCCGAGTCCCTAACCTACATACAACTAAACCTACGCAACGGCCTACCAAATAAAACACCGCGGTGGCCTTTTTTTAATGAACTTGGTCGTTATTTCACGACAATATCGCTTCGTATGTCCAGTGTCCACTTCTACCCGTGCCTACTAACTTTTAATGCTATCAAAATATTTTTTAATAAAGCACTACCCTCTTCCATTACAGGAATCGATAAAAAAATATTTATACAGCCCACATTGAGACTCAAAGTATGAGGTCTACTTCGCACATACTCCGACAAAACATGATGTACGTCATCTCTTACTCCACAATCAGAGTATTTTGGGGAGTCTGACGCCCGCATAAGATGCTTTCCCTACTAACAACAATCCAAGAGAGATGTAACAAAAAGCCGTAAATCAAAGCATCTCTGCCTACCCAACAGACATGATGTTAATATATTAAAAGCAAAACTAAAATACCATACCATAAACTTGCTTACAATAAAATGCACTTAGTTTTACCTTCAGTGAATATTGAGTATACTCCACTCTGCACGGCTCAGTGCTTCGGCAATATGCTTGCATATTTATTATTCGGCTTGAGGTTACTTAACCGATTGATAAAAAAAGTGTTATGTCTTTGTTTATAGCTTGGAAGGATCGACCCTCTGGTTCTGTTAATGTTTTTAAACAAGTTAGTCCCAATATACAAATGAAGGCTACATTAATTATTTTTACCAATTAGATTCTGCATTTGTTATACAAAAAACGAATGAAAAACTGTCATTCGTTCTTTTGTAGTTTTCATCAGCGTCAATCTGCTGCCAGCTTAATGCCAATGCCCTGTTAATGTTAACAATACAAAGCAAAATGACTTCACTACACCTGATGTTACGAAGCACATGTTCTGCTTAACCTTGGAACTTGGGAATAATAGGACCTGATCAATATAATAAACCTCTGTATCAAAATCATAACCGACATCTGCCAATAACAGACTCATAAACAAAACGTTAATAACTATAAAAGGATTCATAACCCCCATATAACGGAGACGACAGAGTAAGCAAGCTAATAACGGATTTCATTATCTTTTATGAGACTACGTGGCTTGTAACGCAATGGGGGGTGTCACTTATTTCCTCATTAACAGTTTTATTGGACTGTGACAGTTTGTCACGAACGTTATTGGCTGTTAACGAGTTGCTATAACGGTTATTTGCTATTTATAACGTTATTTTACACCGAATTAGTTCGTTGTTCATTAAACGTAGCAACTATCTATTAATTATTTATTTACATCGATATATGTACTACGTACTAGATTTGGCGTTCGGAACATTCATTGTGTTCGACAAAATTGAACTGCAATCCATTCAAACTGACTTTAGTATAGTCAATATTGACAGCTTGTGGTTGTGTACGGAGTGGCGCTCATGATATAAGAACTCCAGTCTAAGTGTAATCTGGATTTGAATAAAAAATATTAGTCAAATAAGTAAAATTATTTGTTGTTTAAGTGAATAAATAGGTTATAACAGTGACGTTTCGGTTGCCATTTTAGTTCAGATTTAAACAAATAGTTTATATGGACGTTCGTGTCTATAGAATATACGTCAATGTTTATTTATTTGTAATTAGGACATCTAGTAGTTGTTACATATAACTAACTCATAATGTTTAATGTTACATTTGGTCGTGCTGTTTAATAGCAAAAATATTCAATGTATATTCTACCCGAGATACTCTAGCATACGTACATTAATATAATCCAAGCGGCTAGCATAACTATGCTATTAAATATAATTCTGAACCTACCAAGTTAATCACTGATACCTTAAAATATTACCATAATCTAAGTAATTCCATTAAAGTTATTAGTTTCTGAGGCCTAGAATATAATTTGCACAAGTTACAACCGTAAGTTAGTTTTTGCTAGACTTAACCGAAGCCGAAGTGACCTGATCGAATAATCTCCTTAATCTATCGAGTATAAGTTATAACCCAGGTGTGTATTAAGGATCAAGAATAGAGGGTCAGGACCTCCGGCAGTTTATGTATGTTTTTGAACCTTTCCTTTTCTGATCTACAATAATATCAGCCCCGTATTATATACTGTCCGACTGCTGGGCACGAGCCTCCTCTACTACTGAGAGGTTCTAGGTCTTAGTCCACCACGCTGGCCTAGAGCAGATTGGTAGACTTCACACACCCTCAAAATTCCTCTTGTGAACTTCTTTGGTATGCAGGCTTCCTCACGCTGCTTTCTTTCACCGTTAAAGCAAGCGATAATTCACAAATAATACACACATAATTTTTAGAAAAGTCAGAGGTGTGTGCCCTTGCTGTTTGAACCAGCAAACATTCGTCTCGGCAGTTCGTTCTGCACCCAATCACACTATGGCTGCTTTCTGGTCTATTATAATTAAATCAAACGCAAGATTATAATAACACGTTTGAATAATTTATTTGCACATTTTATTTCTACAATTATATACAAATACGTCTGTTCGTAATTGAACAAAATATTTCTGAAGATAAATAACAATTCTGCTTTTCGTAATGTTTGAAGTAGTAGAAGAAGTCGTCGAGACGTCTGTTCGGATTATAGTTTTTAATCTCAGAGACAAAATATCTGACAGATGTAAACGTGTGCTGAAGGGCTTTTGATGGTTTTTGCGAATATCTCGAAAGTGGCAAGAAATAAACTAAACAGACTAGAAATATTGTTATACCTATAATGATGCTTGAAATTGATTATTAAAAATACGCGTTAATAGGTGCTTTAGTCTATAGAATTATGAAAATAATATTAGAATTCTACAAAGAAAAATCGTGAAATATGTCCTTTGCTACAAACTCTCTGGCCAGTATTAAAAATGACCCCCATTTATCATCACTGGATACGCCTCTGCGTCTAATGACACGATTTCTAGGTGACCTAGGATTTATATTAACTTACTTAAACGAAATTCATTTTTGTCTCGATGAAGACATTCCTGATCTTACAGTGATTACTATGTTATAATCTTGACAATCTCATATACAAAATATTCAGGACTGAAAGATTGTTGCCATCACATATCAGCCTGGGTGGCGGGCGTGGTACAACATCACTGTGATGTCCTGAGTTTGTATCCTAGGTCCGGCAGGGATATTGTGATTTTTTTCAGTGTCAACCCAGTGCCCGAAGCGTTTGCGAAAAATAACTTGATTATGCAAAACAAATTTTCTTTTTTATTTATTGCTTTGAATAAGACGAGCTTGCCGTTCGCCTGATGGTAAGCGATACGACCGCCCATAAACAGTAGAAACACCAACACCTTCAATTACAAAGTATTGTTCGGTATTCCGCTGCACTCGCCATCCTGAGACATGAGATATTAAGTATTATAATGTGCAGTAGTTACACTGGCTACAATGTCCTCAAACCTGAACACAACAGTGACTACACACTGCTGCTTGTCGGTAGGAATGAGATTGCGGTGGTACTTAGCCAAGCGAACTCTCACATATGAGAGACCTAACACAATTAAACAGATTTATCTTTTGAGTTCTGTTATCCTCACATAAATGTAACCGCAGTTTCCAGCGACAGCCTAGACGCCTCTTGACAGCTTATCTATTTTAATTTCTTGTGGTGCGAGACAGAGATGATAGCGATTTATATTGTCATCATTTTTCATAACTTCTGTTGCTGCTGGGTTTGGGTTTCTTTGCTTAATGTTAGCCCAGAGTATGGAAATATCCCAATATACGACAATAGCCCGGAATTGGGGATGTGTTATACCTACACCTAATAAGGAAAAATGCATGATTGGCAGACTTCACACACACTCAAAATACCTATAGCGAACTTCTCAGGTATGCAGGTTCCCTCACGATGTTTTCCTTCACTGTTATGTTCAGTATATTAAATAAAAATCGCACACGCGTATAACACGGCCCAAAACCACAGAGCTAGCATCTCCAGGTGTGGAATTGAGACAGTATAAACTGACCGAGATTGGATGCAGCCAATCCTACTGTATCTAATACAAAGCCCAAATTAGTCCCTGTGGTTATTGCGGTCTCGCTTGCACCTCACGCATTGTTCTGTGATTGGATTATAGCATGTGTTATAATTGTATTTGTATTGCAATTCCAGAGTTGATTTTGTGGTGGGAATTGTTTAGAAATTAGGACTATTAACAGTGGCTTTAGGAATTCAGGTGAAGACGGTCTTGTAGAAGTGTGGTATAAGTATTCAGATTTGAAAACTAGAATGGTTGAATTGATGATAGAATCCGGAAAATTAGTTTAATTTCAAAACCAAAATAAATTAGAAAATTTATCATAATTTATAAACTGAGCTTTCTATAAGGAAGCCTTAATTAAAACGTTACCTAACCAAATAGAATAAGGTACGGAACACCTTAACAAACGGCGGTAAGTCAAATCGAGACTAATGGATTCTAGCAAAGGTGACAGCGGCGGCAAACTCCAACTCACTTAGTGTTTCCAAGTTTATTTTAACCGCAATGAAAGTCGTTACATCGCTGTTAATGCAATCAAATACAGAGAATTGAATTTAGAATGTTTAATGTCGAAGGAAGTAAATTTTGCGTCCTTGAAGAGCACTGTAGCTTAATTGGGAACGGACTGCTAAGACGAAAGTCCGCAGGTTCCAAACCCAAACCTTTGACTTTTTAAAGTTACATGTGTACTGTTTATCAATCTCTTTAACTTACTTACTCCGTTGGCACAGCAACTTAAAGTGATTCTTGGCCTTTGAAATAAGAGTCCTCCAGCTGTCTCTGTAATGCGCCAGCTCTCGCCAGTTACTAGCTTGAAGATAGTGCAGGTCACCTTCCACCACATCGTTCCAGCGGTATCTAGGTCGCCCCACGGGCCGGCGACCTTTTGGTTGACTCAGATATGCACCTTTTACGTTCCGATCTTCTCTCATGTGCTGAAGATGGTCAAGTCAGAGTAGACGGTAAGCTTTAATCTCGCTGCAAATGTTGCGCTGTGCCACCAGATCTTCCACATCAGCATTGTTCCGCCACGAGCCATCCTCTTTTCTGACTGGTCCCAAAATCTGTTGTTAAATTCGCTTTAACGGTAGAAGAAAACATCTTAAAGGAACTTACATATCTGAGAATTCTCTTTAAGAGTTTTTAAGGTTTGTGAACTCCACCAAACCGCACTAAGCCAGCGGGGTGTACTAAGGCCTTACCCTCTCAGTCGTAGAGGAGGCTCGCTCTCAACATGCGTAGTATAGACTATAATATTAATATAATATATTTTTGTGTATATTATGTTTGAAAATTTTGGAGGACCATACACAATCCTTGTTGCTTTCTTTTAAGTCCAACCCCTTATTCACGGCTTTGTTATTGTGTTTATGGACACAGAGTCCTTCTAATGTTATAAGCCTCTGCCACCCACTGAGCTACAAGTATCCAAATTGCTCGTGTGCAAATATATATGCTCTCAAAAATTACGAGGTATGATTTTTTATTACGTAAAACTAACGTGCTCAGATTTTAATACTAGACAATTATTTCTAATTAAACTATAAATAATATGACGGCGATATTTACTGAATAATAATAATAGTATTAATTTATTGATTGAAGTGAATAAAAAAAATTGGTATCGGTAATAAAGGGTAAAATTTTTCGAGAGGGAAGCCGAGACAGAATGTAGATAATTATAGTTAGATTTTAACCCACTATGCTAGAAATATAAATTATTTATTTGTATCATTTATTTATATACTAGCTTTTGCTCGCGGCTTCGCCCGCGTGAACAAATTTTCCGGGATAAAAATCCCACTATATATTTTCCCGAGATAGTAGCCTATAACCTTCCCAGGGTCTTATACTATCTGCATACCAAATTTTGCTTTCTTATACCACGTCTTATGTCATGTGGATAAAAAGTCCTATGTCCGTCTCCTGGTTCTAAGCTACCTCTCCACCAATTTTCAGCCAAATCGGTTCATCCGTTCTTGAGTTATAAATAATGTAAATAACACCACTTTCTTTTATATATATAGATGTAGTGGAGGATGAATATATGTACTTGGGACGTGTTATTGGTTACAGACTCTTTATTAGACTGCACTCATAATACTAACTTAATACTACACATTACATGACTTATATACTAAGTACACATACTGCAAATAGTTTGTTTTCATAAATGACAAAAGTGAAGCCGATAGGAATCAGGACCCTTCGCCATTGTTAGGTACCTACAGCTCTATCAAGCTACGCACTTCAGATTAAGCTACGATGATTACATCTGGATCATTAGTAAGCAACGAACCTCTCGCTACGGGCCCAATGTGCTACGAAGAATTTTTTTACCGCATCTGTTCAATTAAAACGTTATTGCTGTACTCGAAAAATTTAATTACCGTGTTTAATTACAACAAAAATATTTAACATTTCCATCTCAACATTTCCCACATCGTTACATGGTTGCGAAATTAATTGAATAACTTAATAAACATAAATTCAGTTTTTTTATATAAATATCGAATGCATTTTAATTGCATCATTGGATTGAGCTTATAAATACTGAAATACAACTTTATGGGATGAAATGTTTATCTATTATAGTGTAGAAAATGATTTTGTTTTCTTTTAAGTCTTTTTAGATTAATGTAGGCTCGACAGTATATATTCGATATTTTATAATTTAGCTACAGCGTTCAATTTTAAATCCTAATACTACGATACTAAAGTTTATATTGCCCCACACCCAAGTTTACATTCGTACTAAACAAATATCGTGTTTATTTGCTAAAAAATGACAAATTCGCGTTTTGTTTCCTGCTCATTGAAGGGAGAAATCAGTAAATCGAAAATTCTTTCATGTCGAGGACTCTGTTAAATGAGTTATGAACACAAAAGATTATATCGGAGTCCTGTTCTCACACCGCACTGTAATATTCCTATTATGTGGATAATATACACATTTAAATGCTTTGCTCAGCGTTCTTGTAAAAAAAATAATAATAATATAAGAGGCCTCCACAAAAGAAGGTTTTTATATTAAAGAAAAATACATTCATAATTTAAATATTGTTTTTTAGATTCATTTAAGTACTATTCGCTAAATCTAGAATTATACCTTACCGTCTTACGATAAATGTAATGACTTCATTTAAAACGGTTTTTTTCGTGTACCTTCTGAAAGACAGCGATCTATCTTCATCTATCACAGCTCAAACACTTTACATTGCACAATTATCAGCAACAAGAAGTTTCACGTTGAAGATCCCCAAAAAATGTCGACACCTGTTAAATGCGTCATTTGTCCAACGAGTCCCTACGCTACACAATATTAGATCTTCTGTCAAATTCTAATAATATTTTGTATTACAATTGTATGAGAAGACGAGCATGCCGCTTGCCTGGTGATGAGAAACGACCGCCCATAAACAATAGCAACTTCAAACTTTGAATTACAAAGTACTGCGTGGCACTCCACTGCGCTCGTCACTCTGAGACTAAGATGTTAAATCTCACAATCCCCAGTAACTACGCTGACTATAATGCCTTTCAAACCGGAACACAACGGTGTACACACCAGTGGCGCAGGGTAAAATTTTCCGAATGAATCTCGAGACAACTTATAAGTACTAATAATATGCATAAATGCGGTCTAGAAATTGTACTAATGATGATTAGATTTTATATAAATTACAAAAGGCGGCCATAGCCTAGTTGGTTGTGGAACGGACTGCCGAGACGAATGTCTGCAGTTTCAAATCCCAAGGGCACACACCTCTGACTTTTCTAGAAAGGATGTGTGTATTCTTTGTGAATTATCGCTTGCTTTAACGGTGAAGGGAAACATAAGGAGGAAACCTGCATACCTGAGATATTCGCTCTAAGAATTTTCGAGGGTGTGTGAAGTCTATCAATCCGCACTAGGCAGGCCAGCGTGGTGGACTAAGGCCTAATCCCTCTCAGTAGTAGAGGAAGCCCGTGCCCAACAGTGGGACAGTATATAATACAAGTCTGATATTATATTATATTATACAGGGTCATTTTGTAACCCTAGACTTAAATTTAACTGCGAGTAAGTCATCTTGAAAGAAGCAGTTTACTATAAGTTACTTTAACCTAAGGTCAAAAACAAAAAAGTAAAATTTTCAAACAAAATAAATATTCAAATAGTCATTTTATTTTTACACACCTTTTGCCACTACTACTATACTAGAATTCGTCGGAGCGGCAACATCGCACACAGTCATTGATAATATTATGCTCACGCACACGAACGAGTGATGCACACTCGGAGCGCAAGGGTAGTTCGTCGCACCGCGCGCCGCGCCGCAACCGAACAGCTGATGTCGGCGTTTTAACTATCAACAATTAGACCAGCAGCGACGACGCTACGCCGACGTTACAAAAAGACACATACCTAAACATCATTATCATCATCAGCCACATAAAGTCCACTGTTGAACATAGGCCTCTCCAAAAGATTTCCAGACGGACCTGTCGAAAGCTGCCTGCATCCAATGTGTTCCCGCGACGTTTATCAAGTCGTCTGTCCACCTTGCAGGTGGACATCCAACGCCAACATAAACATCACGCACTAATCGTCACATTTCATTAGAACCATATTTTCTATGCTCAAACTATCATCATAAGCAAATGACACTAATCAAACAACCACAACTGCATAAGTTAGGTACACATAACACATGATTTCCGTAATTTTAAAGTGGTTTCATTCTTTTAAATCAAAACACACACATTCTTATGTAGGTAGTTCATCCATTTTAGTAGATAAATAGGTATAATAAATACGTTCAACGGTTGGATTTATAACACTCATAACAATAAAATATCATTCTGCAAGTCTGGCAATTCACACGAACAATTAATAATGAAGTTACAATCTTGATAATAATTAGGTAATGTGATAGTTTGAGGGTAAAAATGTCGAGCGACGGGATACGTCGCGGCGCGGCGCGGCGTCCCAATAGGTATCTAAACATGTTTTCAAAAAAGTAAATGCGTTTACCAATACCTAATGATGTTTAGTAGATTGCTTGTTCCTTTAAAAGTTGTTTCATACTTCAAAGTATTTTTAATACAGTTAATTTGTGACTACCTCGGTGCCGCAGTTGTATTATAGTACGGATGCTTTGCTAAGGTCACGGGATCGAATCCCGGATCGGACAAAATGATATTGGATTTTTCCATTCAGTACCTATCGCAAATTCATAAATCCACATTAAAATCGTAATGACAGCCTCCGACAGAAACATAATCAATAGATTGTGATTAGTTCAGTTTCGCGTACGCGTCAACGATGCAACTTCGCGATCGTAAAATATTCAAAATGACAAAAAATATTTTTAAAAATAAACTCTATTTTATACACGTTAAGGTCGCATTTAGGGGACTACTTTAAATTTCTTTGTGCCTGACCGACCAACACGCGACACACGAGTTTAGCGAATTCCACAAAGTAGCGGCAAGGATCTGGAGTTGCCTGATGTCCCGATTTGCGCGAGATGTCCCGATTTTCAGAATTCTGGGGACGTGACCCGTTTTGCACCAATAAAATTATTAAAACCATTAAGTATTATGAAAAAATAAACTACGCATTCATCACTGTGTTGAGTGCGACAATGCAATCAAAATAGCACGTATCATCTCACTAGCGCTGAAGGTACAGTTTTGTTTTATTCTCTTGCTTAGAGATGCGACTACCCGGCGATCTGTGCTTTGATGTTAAAACAGACATCCAAATTAAAACACAACTTTAGCATGACTTGGCAGTGATATTTTTTGTAAAACGCAATACATAAAACTTAAATTTAAAAAAAAATACTTGCTTTTTTTATGACCCGATCTACAACACTAAATCTCGATTTGTTTTACCTTCTTGATCTTAAACAAATTGACCCTGGCAACACTAATTTTAATTAGGTACACTTTTCATTAATCATTTCATCATAAATCATTACTTATTTTATTTTGTAATACAATTGTGTGTTAAATCTGTTAGAACATCATGTAATAAAAAAAAAAAATCTAATAGAATTTTTGAAATGCTGTGTCGTTTTAGCAAGCTGTTTGGTAAAAATGTTTATACTGACAACACTGCGAGTTTAGGCGAGAAAGAGTACGACTATTGTATTGAATAATCGCGCGCTCTTCGGACTCGGTCAAAGACTCGGACGCGTTGCCATAGTGTCTATCTAGCAAAGAAATGGTACAGAAAGCATAATATGACGTTCGGTAATGTCTACATAGTCTTCTTTTAGATATTATGACAAACCGAAATATTAATGTTGGAATTAAAATAAATGTCGGAATATCATGTAGAATCTACAAAAGATACGATACCAATAGATTTAAATCTTGTAACTTTAATAATTATGTAGGTAATTTTTTGGTAAGAAAACTATTTTATTAACGAAAATAACGTTTATAATTGACGAAATATTTTTTGTAGTAATTAATTATTGACTCAATGAACTGCTGCAACCAAGTCAGTGAACGTATTGGGAGTTCATTTGTGAGCTGACCTTCTGAACCCTATAGGTTCGGTAATAATATCATCAGCTGTGACGTAGTTCATTCACTTCAGTTAAGCGCGCTAAGAGACAGCGTGATCAAAAAACCATAAATCTAAAATCGGGATTATTGACGTAAATATTCGTTACTTATGAATAATATTTTGCACGGTGTTAGCAGAGGTCACCACGAACCTGTGGTTTCATTTAGTAACGCAATGTCGAAATGACCCTGTATATACAAAAGGGAAGCCAGCAGGAATCGGGTTATACAGACCCTTCGCAACTGATACACTGCTGCTTGGCGATAAAAATGAAAAACCTTAAACATCATTACGGTGTGACGTGCGGTCAAAGAATTGTACTCGTACAAAACCCTTTATATTCGCGTTTCTCGTGAAATATTTGGATGCACGCGTTACTCCGAAATTGTACTTGTGGCCTACCACGAAAATCGCGATCATACCGTTTGTCAATGCAATGAGAGTGTCGCGAAATGAAATATTGTTCAGACAGTGTCTCGGTTTAGTTGTAGTTAGGTATAGTATAATACGCAGGTAAAGCTAGGCTGAAAAATTCGATTTGAAGAACAAATAAGTCCGAGATGGAATTTGTGCTCGATATAGCAGCTGCCTATAATGATGGTACACACGGTCCTAAGTTTAAATTTGGTTTTGTATAATATTATTGTGAACTATCGCTAGCGGATCTAATTAAATAAATAAATAAAATAAATAGACTCTTACTAAACTTTTTTTATCTGCCCTTTATCGTTCCTACATTTTTTGTTTATGAGTACTACAAATTGACCCAACTGCACCTGATGGTAAGTGGAGTGGGATCCAATAGTATGTCGACTGATGATAGATGATTACCCCTCGACAGTCGACACAATTTTGCCGGCCTGTTGGAACCGGATATGCAGAGGCTGATCTCGAAGCACGACACATTTACGCGGGCCACGATGGCGGTTTTTAACACCTTGTTTACGGTGTCGCTATCCGGGCGGATATAAAATATATCCTACCAGCACCACATCCTATTTAGAATTGGCTCAACTCATTTAAAGCATGTTACAGTAGTAAACACTTTGTATGGTCTTCACTTCACTTTACAACAAGTGCAGCGAAGCAATTATGCTGTGCTTTCAATAACAAACATGACATTGTCCAACACCGGCTACCTTACCTCCATTTTTGTGAAATAATTTCAGGCAAATTTAATAACTTAAGCTTACATAAATTATAAACCAACTGGGAATTGAACTCAAAGTCTCGCAGTCTATTTATAAGCGGCAACTAGACTAAAGAGTCTATATAAATATATATTAATCATTCTTTCTTTTAAAAATCCAAAACTAAAGTTTTAACTTCGGTTAATGCTGATGGACATTGAGATTAAATCTTTTTAGAGCTGCCTCACGAAATTTGGTTAATTTGTAACATTATCCTCTTAAAAATTAATTAATTTCGGCCCTTCCTCATTTTCTTCAGTTCCGGTGATTAAACAATGATCTATTGTTTTACATTAAATTTATTAATTATTTTTCCGTGCGATCATTAATTTAAAAAAAACTGTTGATAATAAAATAGCGATATCTTAACTCCTCATATTTATTTTATTTTGAAAGGTTTTCACGTTTTTATATACATCTAAAATACTATAAATAATTAAATATAAAACAAAATCACCCGTCGATGGCAACGACTCAAGCCACCGGTGGTTAGAGACTCAAAGTTAGGAATTTGCTCACAATGTGTAACTACTAATAATTATTAAATTAATTCATTTTAATTTAAATGTGGAGGACGAATATTCCTAAATATTATTTAATTTTATTTTTTAACAGCATTGCATCTAATATTAATAAATTTCAATCGAAATAAAATATATAGCAACAAGACATGAAATATCTAGGTAGTCGCCATATTTACATTGGCTTTCCGTATCGCTTCATCACTCACAAAGAATTATTGAAAAAAGAAACGACAAACTATTCCACAGGCGAACGTCAGAACTTCAATGTAATATAAACATACATTGTAAATGTTGCAAAGTGGTTTCTATATTATCGATCCATCTCGACTGCGCGGTACTACTGTCTCGGAAAGCCGATGTGAAGTGACAGTTAGCTCATGCGTGTCGTATGATGAGAGAGATTATCCTAAGCCCCACTAGCCATTGCTGGATAGGATATTTGTTATCCGCCCGGATAGACAAGCCCCCTTATTCATAGACGTTTTTTATCTAAGGACGTTGATTGTTGTACCTCAATATTAGCCAATCACAACGAAGACTACCATGCCGTCAGCACTGAGAAACATACTTGTTATCACAGCTTTACTCCGTCCTTAGATAAAAAACGTCTATAAATAAGGGGGAAGATGTTTAAACTCGTAGTAGGCCAAGTAAGTGTGTCGCGTGTCGGGATCAGCCTGTGTATATCCGGTTCCAACAGGCCAGCATAATTGTGTCGACTGTCGAGGGGTAATCATCTTACATCAATAGACAATCTATTGAACCCCACTCCACTTATCATCGTGCAGTGGGGAACCATTGCTGTGCACGAAAAAAAAATTACTAATACAAAATAAATTCCGATAAAAATCAAATATATAAAGTAAACATGAAAAGTACACCCAAACTCCAAACACGGAACGGCTCGAGCAAATTTGTCAGGAACCGCTCAAGGCAAAACCAAGCGTAATTCAACAAAGAAAATAAAATACACCAGTTGGCATAACAAACTCATGATTAAAATAATAGATTCCTATAACAGAACTTGAGTATTGTATCCTAAGTTACGAGTTTTAGTTTCGACAACTTTTCTTATTATAACTTTCTCTCATTTCTAACTTTGCACCTATAATTCTTGTAACGGTAACGTAAAGTGGAAGTATTAGGGTACACGGTATTGTGCCTTTTTATTTCATTCTTACCTTCCAATATCACCAAGAACTCAGATTTTGTAATATCTTCCTCCTCATCAGTTCAAAATGATATCTATTTAACTGTTCATTAGTACAGAAATTAGGACCTTCCAGTATCGTGTGAAACAATGAAATTTATCATAGCCAAACATTAGATCTAAACCTTCCTAACAATAAATAAGTATTTTAGACCATCATACTCTTCAACAAAGTTCATAATTCAGTGACCGGAGGGTAACATGGCAGGAAGCCATATCCATTGGCTCAAAAACCCTTACACACGAACCAAAAATGCAGGCAAAGAGAAAGCCATTAGCAATTTTGCAAACACCGAAGTAACCGGGTCCATTACAAACATAGAATCTGTGCGGTTCATTAAAGTGTTAAGTGTATGAGATATGCCGTGTAAAGGTGAAAGCACGGGATATAAAAAGAGGAGTGGGAAGGGTCGTTATCAGACTACTAAACGAGATAGACTTGGTACTGCTTGTTCTCGAATAGCAAGGCATTACGTTCGTCCCGTAGACAAGGGAGACGTATAGGAATGGAATATGAAATAAATAGGAATATACCTTTGCAGTATACACTGCATGCGAAAGTGCTAACCTAAAACTTATGACAAGAAAAAACTTTTAGACAAAAATACAACCAAAACTTAAGATTATCATAAACAGAATACATGAAAGCAAGAAAACGATATAAAGATGCAAATAATCAATATGTAAAAGGAAGGTAAAATGGAAAGCAAAAAGAATATTGTTAAGAATAATATAATAAATTTAAAGAATACTAACGTATCAATTTCTACCCAATAATATGGGGAAAAAGAGAACTTAAAACAATAAGACGCGAAAACCATTCGAGACATAAACATTAGTAGCAGCTACGGTTATAAATCGAGTCCCTTTGCCGGCTAAGCGAAAACGCGTAGTGCTTTTATATTATCAACGTTACCTGTTCCTTCAGCAAGTTTGATACTAATGTTAAAACTGTAACGTTAAACTTTTACAATTTAACTAGTTGCAATGAATGCTATATTGCCTGGAAGGGTAAAATATTTTTAATTTTCCAAACGTCAAAGGCAGCACTCAGGTAAATTAGAAGATGTGTTGGAAAATATATATTTTTAAATGATGTAAACGCTAATGCTTGATTATATGAGATGTAACGGTCTGAAGAGAAAAAAGCGTTATAGAAATGCATGTGGGTTATGAAATCATTTTCCAAAACCAAATGAATATCTATCTGTTCTTTTAATAGTGTTTTTTTTTTTATTTGGTGACGTCAAAGTTACCCAACTGCACCTGATGGTAAGTGGAGTGGGGCCCAATACAATATCGACTGACGAGAGATGATTACTCCAATTGAATGATGTTCATTGCCAAGAGAGATACCATGTTTGTAATATCAACTATCGGAGGCATTTATAGACCAGGTTGATACTGAATAGAAAAACTCAATGTCACTATACCCAAATCGGGAATCGAAACCGGGAACTCAACATACCTCAAATACACCTAACAAACCTGACACCGTCAGTGCCATTACTTCCCTACACAAATTCCTCCACACATTACGACATACTTTCATAGTACCTTAACAAAGTTAGACCTTTATTAAGAGCTTTGTTCCGAAGGGAAGAAACGTTAGAATTCCATCTAGTAATGAACGCGGCGAGCCATGATCGGAATTTGCTGATAGCTATAAAATAATTAACGATCCAACTAATTGCATCGGTGTTTAATGCTTCATTGCTGTGAGTCTTGCAAAATGGGGATAAGGTAAAAACTTTATGATTTGCAATCGTTTTAAATAAATCACAATCTCAATCTTCAATCCGTTTCTGAGAATAAACCAATCATAATTAGTAATTTGTAAGCTTGTCAAAAATACTTTGTTCTGATTGGTACATTTTTGGGATAGAAAAAAGCGATTGGGATCGTTTATTGAAAATGGTGGTTAATGCAGTCCAAAAATCATCATGATAAATGTAATCTATATTCAGTTTTAATATAAAAGTAAACATTCATCATGCCTTTCTGACCGAAGAGCAGACAGAGGTGCAACCAGGGTATAGTTACACACATACACACACACAACATCACGCATTTATCCCCGAAGGGGTATGTAGAGGCGCAACCAGGGCACTCACTTTTCGCTAAGTGTGTTCCGTCCCACGATGATAGGGGGCGAGCCTATCGCCATATCGGGCACAAATTCCAGACGCCGGGCTGATACTGTGCAGAAAAACCCAAATATCACTTGACCCGACCAGGGCTTCGAAGGGTATATTTTTGACTATAAAAAAGGTTGGGGAAAAAAGTCTTTTCTCATATAGTATGTAGAAACTTGTAATAAAATCTCGTTAGCTGTACTATATCTATCTGGCTGGTTTGATATTAAAATTTACATTTAAAAAAAAGCAACAAATTAGTAAAATGTCGATTTCGTTTATTTTTTTTTTTTCAAAATGAGTGAATCTTATGTGATCTAATGAAGATTCGATACATTTTAAAATTTTATTATAAAACAAAAAAAACAGTGCAAACCGCGAAAAAACATATTTTTGGACCTAATGCACAGACAATAGAGTAGCATAAAGTTGGTTTAAGCGTTTTCTATCCGGGAATTTAACGGTGAAGGATAACATCGTGAGAGAACCTGCAGACGTGAGAAGTTCTCTATAGGAATTTTGAGGGTATGTGAAGTCTACCAATCCGCACTCGGCCAGCGTGGTGGACTAAGGCCTAATCCCTCTCAGTAGTACAGGATACCCGTGCCCAGCAGTGGGCCTGTATATAATACAGGGCGGATATTATTATGTTATGTTAATAAATTAATGGCATTATGCATATTGGTACAATTCATGACTCGTTACGCCGGTATTCACATCAAACATTAATACAAGACCATGATATTGATGACAATGCTTCGGCACCAATATCAATTAATATTGTATCTAGACGTATCTGGATTGTGCGTATAGCGCTAAGCAATGCTAACAGCTACGGGTAGCTTGCTATTTGGGTTCATAAAATATATCGAATACAAATTTTCATTAACTCACGAGGTAGCTGACTGATATATTTTTTTATATTAATGTTAACAATTTAACATCTTTAGTTAAACTGTCCGTGATAGCGTATGCCTTTTTAATTCCTCATATTTAGCAAATGACTTAATTAAATTTTTGTCTTGCTCCAACCTTTGTTACTATTTTTTATTAAGTAATTATTTATCTCTATCATCTTCATGGATTGATTCCTTCCTAACCGAATTTCGGCCAAGGCAGGCAATCTTAACAGAGATCAGCCAGGTACGCAGAAGATATTATACACAAGGGTGTGCGCAATACACAAGTTTTTCTTTCTCATAGTTCAGAAGACAATCCGACATAACCGGAGAGAGATCAGGCACAAGAGCAACGGCTTTACGTGCTTTCCGAGGCACGGGGGTATCACACCGCCAACTTCCTGACTCCGAGCTGCGACTAAGTATTTTTATTTTAAATGGAATAACCCAGTCCTTCCTTAGTGCATATCGGAATTATTAATCAAACGATAATCATCACAGACCAAATATTATTTCATCGCTTTCAATAGAATATATTCAGTGTCCACATACCTTCGAAACGCTATACGGTACGCGTTGAATATTGCCAATTAAACCACAATTGCACGGCGGTGTTGGACTTAATGCGACCATATTATCCTGACAGGCATCTTGATAACACTAGACCGCTATAGAACCACTAATTGCTAAGGATTAGCCTGAAAGATCTTGCAAGTTTTATCAGTAATTATATAAGATTAAGGTGCATTTTGGGAAATATATTTTTCTTGGAAATGAATATAATTGCCAATAGTCGTTGAAATAGTCCAAAATACTGATGTTATTCTAGTTTGTGAAGGTGGTTGGATGTTCGTTAAATGACAAACATGGCTGATTCGTTTTGGATTATATTTAAAATAACTACGAAAACAAGAACCTCACCTTGTTGTGACAAAATATGGAACTTATTTCTTGTACTGGCAACGTTAACTTTAAATCGAAAACATAAATTGGCGCCCACAAGATTTTTATTTTCTTGATCAGGCTATAGAATATATGTAGATCGATCAATCATGACAATATGAGCTACTTTTAAAACTTAGGACACTTTTTTGGTAAAGGCAACGTTATTCGACCTAAGAACAGCAGCTAGTTACTTTAAATCAGTGTTTATAATTACTTTGTTACTTGAATCCTCAGATAAAAATGCTGAAGAAAAAAAGACTAATTTTCATTGTAACCTCCCTTAACGACTTACAGTAACTAGTTTTTGATTAAAGTGCAAGTTAATGGTATCCATGCAAAGGGCTATATAAAAACTCGTTAATTGTACGCAAGCACCGTCGGCCTTTGCAGGACTCATTAAACGTAAACTGAGCATTTTATTGGGGTCTAGCTTCTACATTTTACTGTACATTTGTTTTTAATTGTCGCAATATATTTTATTATGATTGTACATATGTCTTCAGGGTTGTTAATTTTTTTTTGGGTTTAAGCTTTCCCATGTTCACAGCCCTGTGGATCCTGCATTTGTGGTGTAAGAATCCACAAGTGCATTAGACCATGGGAGGCCGAAGTTTTGTCCTTTGTCAACACCAAGAGGCACCAGCTTATAAGATACTGGAATCTTCTGATCTATTAATTTAGATGTAGACTGCTTCTAAGAGCTCGGTGTGATTTTTATTTGGCTATGTTCAGCAGTGGACAGCCTGGGACTGATCATGGCGTAGACCATCGCTTAATATCAAAATGGAGGGCACGCCGTCTAAAGGAGGCGTGACAATATGTGAAAGGAGACGTAATTTAGATTTTGTCAATTCTTTTCTATTCTTCAAGAACAGTACTTTTTCTGGATTAAAGGTATTTGCCCCATCTGTACCTATGACCTTGCAAAATTCCTTTGATTATCAATTTAAGTAGTAAAGAAGTGAACAAGCTCATTTTCATATAAGTTATGATACTTGGTAAGCCCCGGCTTCCTCTGCAATAAAGAGATCGGAGGAAGTGGGCATTTCTGTTTGAGGGAGCACGAGAACGTGGTAAAAATACTTTTGAAGCCCCTGGTATAGACAGTCAAGTATGTTAGGCAAAAGATTATTGACTGCACTAGTATTCTTTCTACAGACTCCAATGTTTGTAATTTTGTCTACAGTTTTTCTATGGAGGGGAATGGAAAATATATTTCCAACTCCTCCTCTATCTATTTGATTAATTTTGTTGTGGGTTAAGACTATTAGTGCTTCTAGAATAGCTGAGCGTCATCGCTCGGTGTCATAAAATGCGTGCCACTGCAGATTCTTCCATAAGCTGTAGTAGGATAGCCTCATATAATCCGATGTCGTAGAGCCTTGATATTGCGTTTAATGCAGTGATATTGGCTGATGCCTTAAAATAACGTCTGTTTTTACGAAAAGTAGACAAAATTATATTGGTATGTCATACAAAGTTACAATTTATTATGTCTGCCTATTCCTATAGAATACAGGATTGATGTTAGTGTGAACTAACAAACTGGAATGTCCAGTTTTAAGAAGAAACTAATAAGTTCACTTTAATTCCAAATTCTATACTTCACACTTACCATTTAATTATAATCTACCAAAATACCACTTAATTCAAATTTTCCCAGCATCTACAAAAACATCCCATTTATTGCAAATTTAATCAACAATTAACCTCAAAATTCATAGGCATATAAATTCTGACCCTACTAACGCCATCTATGTGCCACTTAACGAAATAGATTTACCGAGAATAAAGATAGCCCTAGCGTTAAGCACATAACCCAGTTTAACCCAACCCTCGTAATAGGTTCATATAGATAATCCAATGGGTTGTAGAAATTAGTATGTCTATTATATATACTATGTGTTAGATTTTATGCTTTCGTGGGTAATTTGATAACTTTGCAAAGCGCAGCGCACGGTAGACACTATTCTTGGTGAAAAACGATTAACTACTTAAATACTGTTTAAATTAAATGAAAACTGAAAGGAAATTTTAAAGGATCTGCTAGTGAAATCCACTTTAAGGCAGGAAAAGCGCAATATAAATGACTGGTCATTTGTATTCCGTTTTTCCTTCAAAATTAAAATTTATTTTAAAATATATATAAATGTATATATTTTTTAAATAAATAATATTTAATTGCTGTCAAATTAGAGATGGGTAAAAGTAAATATTACTGGTACGGGTTCTTTATTACCTTATAAATAAATAAAAAATAAACTAAATCTGGTTTTCCTAAACCTTATCTCATATTGTGTTCCTAATATAATGCGTTGCAAAAGTTTCTGAAAATATTTAGATATTTGTATTTGTATGTGTATTAGAAGTAAACGCATAACCAGCAACCAATTTGAATGAAATTTAACACACAGTTCTACCTATATTGACCATGTCCTGGATTAACACATAATTCTTAAATAGATGGCGCTAGCGTCATACCGCGAACTAGGCACTTTTATAGGAGGTAATAAAAGCGTCGACAGCCGATGGCTTGGGGGGGGGGCTGTCAAGTTGATATGAAGAATGAGAAAAGTATGAATTGTAGGTAAAGTTGAGAGCACATGATTTTACAATAACATAGAGCACAGCTGATTGAGCGATCGGAATATTAAGAATAGAATTAGTGAATCAATTCGAGTTTCTACATACGGGATTGATCGATCAAGCAAGTCAAGTCAAAGACTTAGCAGGGGCACCACCAGCGGCCCCTCCCTGCTCCCCCTTGACGACGCCTTTTGCAGATAAACCTTTCACGCGGTCAAAGCAGCAAAAAATACCTAGTAAAAAATAATAAATAAAATTATATTAAAAACTGGACCAAACGCAACAGATATTATCTGAAGTTATAAAAACGAAAAACTCAGACGTAACAATACCCCGCAAAGCAACATTGTAATGAAATGCCAGCCGTGCCACTCTTCATTTGGTCCGTCTGAAAAGATTACATAACTCCTGAGCAGTGAAATGTAAGGTGTTGACTCGTGGCGCACATTTCCTTCTCAAACTTACTCGGACTTGGTTTCAAGTGTTTGTAGTCTCGGAGTAGGGTACACAAAATATTTGTGTAATTTTTTTTTAATGTGATATGGACGTTGTGATGAGGCGTATTGCCCCTAAAAAAGTTCGCCTGATTTGCACAGGGGAGGTCCCAGGGGCCAAATTTGGAAAAATCGCACAAATAATAGTAATCATATAATATTGGGTTTTTATTAAATTTAAGACTTATTCCACAAGTATCGGGTATTTTTTAAGTTACCGTATTAAACAACGAATGTACATATTAATTATTATATGACCATTGTTTTGAAATCATAGATTACAATGTCATTATTATATTTGGTCGGCTAATACTTTAGCTGACGACTAGCAATTACTCAGAAGTAAAACAAGCTATAAATTTATAAAACTAATCCGCATAACATGGAAATAAAAAACAACATAGTTTGAATATCCTTTAAATCTGAACATAGCAATTTTACCAGATTACTTCTTGGTTATAGAAATTAGCAAGGCAGTGGGTCTTTCCATCATATCCTTTAAAACGTATATAATTGAGTACTTTTATTATTAAATTAATAAGTAATAATAAAACTAAATAGTAAGAAAAATATGTGACTACATCATAAATTTGAAAACTACCTACCTGAATCAAAATTGCAATTGTATAACAGCGTGTTCCTTTGTGCCTTTGTAGAATAAGGTCAAGCCTACGATTCCCAAAATAATAATTAAATAATGCCATTACGGCAGGGCAGTTGCCTAATCCTGCTAAAACTGACATGACTGATTGACTGAAATATAGCTGAGAAACCTAATTTCTGATTCCATGAACAACATAGCCAGAATATTACACAAGTTGCCAGCAGTTCCATAAGCCGCCAAAACTTTTAATATATACTATTTAACTGTGTTAAAATATTCAGATGAAAAACTAGGTTAACCATTGTCAAAACAACGCTTAGCTTACGCATTCTGAATATTTTCACCTCAATAAAGAGGGTACAAACATTCTGTAACACTAAAAAACTTGCCATAACGAATGCAACTTTAAATAAAAATATAAACCAGGATAGTCCTGAAAATATACACATTTTATATGTCTGCAGCAGCGAAACGAGTAAAGTGATATAATTAAAAAGCTACGAAATTGGAGAGGCGTGTGACATATTTTTAATTTTTAACCATCCCATTCCGAATAGGAAGTTGCTAACAAGTTTGTTTTATATAATATGAAACGTTTGTATCGTGTTTTGATAGAAATTTCAATATTTTCTAGTCTGAAAGCCTAGTTTACATTTATATTATGTTTTTAAAAGAATACAGAGATTAAAGAAAAATGAGCGAGAAAGTATATTGAATCAACTTGTTTATGTTCTACATTTAAATTACTTATACCTTCAAAGACATCGTATTCATGGTTTAATGGAAAGTTCACAACTATGTGCTCTTAAAGATTTAATATTTTTATAAGTTTAATATATGATAAGACATGCATGTCGCTCGCCTGATGGTAAGCGATACGACCGCCAATAAACAGTAGCAACACCGCCCAGAAATTTCAATGACTACACAGCCTCCCAGTACCTTGATCACCCTGAGACCCTAGAAGTAAAGTCTCTTAATGTTTAGTAAATACGCTGACTACATTCAGTCCACAACGGAATACAACAGGACTAGCTCCCTAATCCCTATTGGTTTCAAAAGCACAAAATCACATACACCTTCAAACATACGATTCAAAATAACTAAACCAAATTTTAACATAAAATGAAAGTTCGATATTTTTCCAGCACCGGCTCCCGGGAGCTGTCGCCAACAGATGTCACAGTCACAGAGCAATTTAATTAGTCAGCCCGTGATAGAAGTTGTTGCACCAACTCGCTGACATGCCGTGTACCGCTTTCAAATTGCATCTCACTTTTTATATTCACTTGAGCTGTGGTCTTGATACTTGAACATCACTTCGTGTTTTCAGTTTTAATTATTTTTATGGCAGTTCTTTTAATTGGAGATGAAGTATTTTGTGTTGGAATCTTCGTCTGACGTTTTGTGTTGAGTTTGAAAGTTTTATTTAATCGTTACTTTAGTGAATAGGCTTAAATGCATGAATTGGAAAAAAGTAATTTTGGAAAGTTATTCAGATATTCATTTTAATGCATACAGAAGTTCCAGTCTTTATTTTTAAAGAAGTTTATAGATGCGCAACATATACAACGATATATAGGTATATGTATCGCTTCTTCTTCTTCTTCAAGTGCATCTTGATGGTTGGTGAGCTGTCGGCTTCTAGTATACTCCTTATCATTAACCAGGCGGAACTGGTGTTGAACGGAGGTGATACCTGTCCACTCTCGGATGTTTCTCAGCCATGATTTTTTCCTTCGACCAGCACGTCATTTTCCCAGCATGCCCATTATTATTTATTATAGCAACATAAATCTTTCGTGCCTAAGCACGTGGCCTAGATATTCTATCTTGCGCTGTTTGATGATTTGCATATATCGCTAAGCAAATTAATAGATTCTCAATAGTAACTTTTTTTAGGAACTAAAACGATACAGAATTTGATAGCGCAGGACGAATGTACACGCGATCGCGCCGACGAAATGGAATTACGGAGTAGACGTCCAACTGGCTACGCCGTGCTCTGATATTTTGGCAATTGGGTTTGTGGAAAGCCGGACATTGGATTAGGATCTGTTAGATAACAAATTGTCGCAATGCGGGACGGGGATTGGTGTTGCAAATTGCACGAGAAGTGACCTTGGTCTAGAAGCAGACAGAAAATGTATTAGAGTCCTTCATATCAAGCAAGGCAGATTTTTCTAACACATTTATCTGGGATTATCTAGAGGAGTCTGACAAAAAAATCTAACCGTTTCTGAAATGTACCTTACGATGTTTTCGCTGAGTCGATGTTCAAGTGGTACAAAATAAGTCCGATTTCCAACCTACATGTTTCTGTTGGCAGAACAGGTATTCAAATAAATTACAATGTCGCTATGAATTTCATCACATCTCAGAAAATACCTTCAACAATTTGATTAACCAAACCGAACCAAAGCCATTCACCAATTCCAGATAACATTTCAGTTCAAATAGTGGAACCAATTTGGGATACCCTCAAACTCGTGTCGTTTAAATTAAACCGTTCAGTCGATACGTCGTAGGACATGTCCCTTTGAATTTCAAATTAGTTACAACCAATTGATACGTTGTTTTGGGCGTGCCAGAGTACTTACGGGTTTAGTAACTCGTGTCTTTAATTGCCTTTGAGGATTAATTCTAATTGGCACAACAGTACATTTACGAGTAGCTACGTTTCTGATTTTCATTTATATAGGTGGACTGCCTCGGTAATGGAGTTTGGATGCTGATTGCTATGCTCTGGTCTCGGATTCGATCAGGTTGGGTTAAGTGTTATTGAGTTTTAACGATCAATGACTTTCTGGAGTCTGGAAATATTCCCAGTAAATGGCTATAGGATTTTCTTCTAGCCCATACTGTAAATAGCTAAATAGGTGCGTTATATCGCTGGTTACCCCTGATAAGAACGTGGAAGTACACATAATATTTACAAGAAGTCTACTTAGTAATCGACTGATAGTAAATACTGCGCCTACTAATAAACAATAGCAACACAGCCCAGTATTTTGAATTACTCTATTGCTCTGCGGTCCTCACCATAAAACAAATCAAAAAGCTTCATCGTTTAATTTAATAACCTGTTATCAAAATAAATGAAATTTCCCTTAAAAGAATAACTTCTAAGTGGCACTTTGTCATTTCTTTCTAAGCTACCCTATATAATGATAGGACGATTAGAACTACGTCAAAGAGTGAAACCACTACTTCTCTGCCCAGCCCTTGACGAAGTAGTGAGCTTGTTTACAAAATCTATTCTACATTCGACACCTGACATAGATTGCATAAAATTGGGTGGCATCTGAAATCCGAATGTAGCACTCATGCCATAAACGAAATCCACAAACTAAACCCTTACAAGCCACACTCACATGCATTTTGTTTGGATTTATTTGATCGCGTCTCATGTAGATAGTTTTATCGGCTTCGAAAAGGTTCTCAAGTTATCGCTTTTAATGTTCCTTGCAACATTTGTTGTCGTCTGAATATATTTTTTTACAAATTGCATATTGTAACTGAACATTCAAGATATTTATTTTATTGGCATTAGAGTTCAAAATATCAAATTTTGACAGTTTTAACAAAATTCGCAGCGGCGATATTAGACTATACATTGTCAAATTCGAAGGCGGTACAACGTCTGCGAAATTTCGCTCAAATATTGAAACTGAAAGCTTAGTCCGATATTTCCCAGATACCTTGCGACGGAATTCAATGCAGCCGTATCGAAACATTGGATTTTCGCGCCGTGCTCACTCATCAATATAAATGTCTGGAGCAGATGACTACATACGGGCTGGACGATGATCAATCAAGTTGGGATCCTAAAAAATTCGGCTATTTAGAAAACTTTTGCTTTACTCGTGATGTTGAATAACTCAATGTCTGTAGACATTATTAATGAAATTTCATAGATTTAACTAAACAAGACAGCAATAGAGATGAATAATTTGACAGATATCAAACTTTCTGAATCCGAAAATTCATCAAATCAACGTTTCCGATAACAGTCACATTTACCAAACAATGACTTAAGTTGACTTAACAACTAAATAAATTATTGTTATTTTTCGAAATGATTTCACCAGTCTATAATCGACTCGTAGAAATTAATTAACTAAGACAATGAGGTGCTGCGGCGACATATAAAATTTTAAAAGATTCCCGGTTACGGTCCGATTTACGCAGAATGAGCTCACAACATCTTATCACATTTATTTCGATGTCTACATTCGCGTAAACTTAAGAAATCATTATGATCTAAAACTATATTTCGTGTTTTATATCATAACTTACTCCCGATGTTAAAATCCGAATATTTTTTTTTTTCAATATTATAGTATATAACATTCGCGTAAATATAAGAAATCATTATGATCTTTTTCATTCTACACTAGGTAATGTGCAATATTCATAGGAACAAATACTTAATAAGCTTCCAAAGGGAGACAGATAGGTATCGTATATGGACCCAACGCCATTATTAGACACGATAGGCATTTAAACTGTAGGACATAATGGATCGTATCAAGGCCGACGTCAGTCCGACGTCTGTAAGTGTAATATGCACACAATTGTAAACTAAACACAAATCAATAGTGTTAACCATTATCTTATCTATAAGCAACTAATAAACTAAATAAAACTATAAAATTACTGAATGACAAGAATATAATTATTAGTCTAATTAGCCGACCGTGTGTATCACTTCATACAATGGACTATACCCAAAAGCAACTAATAAACTAAATAAAACAAAAAAAAAACAATGGAATAATAGAAACATAGAACTATTCGACGGACTAGCCGACCGTGTGTCCCACTCCGTAATACAACATGATGAACCAACATCCGTTTTACAGCTGAAAGCGCAGTCTTCAGCGACTCCGCTGACGTCTCAATAGCGAAAGCCTTAACTAGCTCCCGAGTTGAGGCAATATTTTCTCTTCACATGTTTAGAACTACTAAGGAACTGAATCGTTTAAATTTAGAATCTTCCGTTACACTTCATCTGTTGCTAAGGGACTTACGGGAGTCTAAATGGAATTCGGGAACTGATATTTTATTAGATTGTTAGTACGATTTATTAAAATGGAATCGTGGGAATCTATTCTCTTTGTCATAAAAGTTGATTATGTCAGTAGGTATGTTATTTACTAGGTATTGCTCAGGGCTGCAGCCGCGTTAAAAAAAAATCTCACTACAAAAGTCCCTAAATTAATAAACCGGTATAGCGCCATCAGTATTACGATAACGCTAACTTATTATATTTATTTTTAATATTTACAAGAGATAAAGTTTTACATTTTATATACCTTAGTAAAAGATAATACCTACTTCCGTTGTATTGATTCTTGAAATCCTTACGTTAAACTATGCCTACCCTAAATACAAAACACTATAATATCTATCTAATTATCAATTTATTTACAAAAGACAAATCTTATTTAAGTTTGGAATCGCAAACAAAAGCTGGTTAAGAAAAATACAGAGCAAAATAATTAAAACTACCAGCCGTTCGTCTCGCCCGACACCTTTAAACATGTCTCTTCCAGATTCTTCAACTCCTGAACCCAATAAAATGTAAAGGATTTGCGAACGGTTAGCAGGACACCATTAGAGAGCCGTCAGGCGCGGCAAATTGCATTGTTCAAATAATGAACACTATACTTAATACTTCTATCGAAGCTGACAACGAAATAGCTAGATAACTGAGAATTCTGAACGAAACTAGGAGTATTAAAATTAAACTATTTTTCGGATTTTATCGCGGTTTTAATATTTTTGTTTTCTCCAGACGTTTCGAAGACTACAGCCTTCATGGTCACGGGCGGGACTGAGGTGGTGGTCATCCGCTAAGTCAAAGTTCCATATCTACCTACATCTTACAATTATACAACTTCTAAAATTTATGAAACTAGGAGTATTTTATGAAAGAAAGAGAAAGTATTTAAACATTTACTTTCGTTTTCAAGTTGTTTGAGCGCGGTATTCCTGGTAAGTTAAAATCATTTAACGCGCTGCCCTAGCTAAACGGTGTGATAACTGTATTTTTAGATGGTATCTATTCGAAATTTAGGATATATACAGGAATAGTCAACCTAAAAGGTTTTATTTTGTTACGAGGTGCTGGCTGGTTGTAGGATATATTGACAAAGGAATGCCAAGTGGAGTTAAAACGTATAAAGTAAATAGAATGCCCAAAAGAAGTTCGTTGTTTTTAAATATCAACATCGCACTTTATAAGTTATAAGAATAATTAAACATCATAAAAAATGTTATCTTTTATTTGGGTGTTTCAATTTGCAATTTGCTTGTTGTTCCATTAATTTCGTAATAAAATGCAACTAAAATTATCCATCCCGTGCATTCCCTCCAAAAATATAGATGTAGTACATATCAATTAAACTTGCAAACAAACACTACTAGATTAAATTGAATAATAAATATTTTGGTAGTTTAAAAATCATAAAAAAATATATAAAATTGATTTTATAAAATCTTTGCATATTTCCGCTTTACTGATCCTCTGTAAAAGTATAAAGCGATTGCTCAAAGCTGTTTGCTCGGGCCGACTCTTAAGCCAACACAGTGGTAGAAGTTTTTGTTTGCTACATTTGTTTGATTTATAATTTTGTTGAACTTTGGTATAAAAAAATTAGTGGTGTAAGTTCCTACGTGTTAGTTGTGGTTAACTACTGCATGGAATTTTGATAATGTAACGAGTTTCTTATGCTTTTTAACTGTGCATCTTTTATTGGTAATTGTGAAATAAAACATATAAATTAGCCAAAAGGCGTATTTGCATCATGGGATGGATCTGCAACTGGTGATAAGTGGGGCCCACTAGAATATCGACTGAGATGATTACCTCTCGACAGTCGACAATTATGCCGGCCTATTGGAACTAGATATACACAGGCTGATCCCGGAACGCGACACACTTACTTGTCGGTCGCTAACCGGGCGAGTGGTATAAAACATTTCCTTCCACCAGCAAACACAATTATACTTTCTAACACAAACACAATTCACTGCTTATTTTCTATACGAAAATTCCTAAATCAATCAACCTCCATACCTAATATAAAAGGTAAGGTAAATAAGCCGTTCTTACTCAAACTTCCTCCATGTTATTAAAGATAACAAACGCTGAGTTAAATTCAAATTAGTTACTACAATAACAGTTGTAATATTCTACCATTTACCTTAACTGTGAAGCAAGATATAAATATAAATGTAATAACGAAACCAGCTCACTAATACTATCAGCTCATAGTCGTGGCGCTTCTTTCATAGAAGCCCAAAAGCCTGGCTTACCTTAAAATTACTTACCTTAGCGCACAAAACTGAATATAGAACAATAATCATAATTTTACAAAACAATTTTCTAATATAAAACATTCCCGCGCTATGTGTCGCTGTACTGCACCGGTTCCCCTCGAGTGCACCTACAAACACACTCTAACAGTAAAGCAAGATATAAATAAAAATGTCTTAACAAAACCAGCTCACTAAATACTATCAGCTACAGACATTCTATACATCATGACTTTTTCCTTTTCCACGATTTCAATAATTATAACATAAAAAACCGCGATTTAATCCATTTTTTTATTTCAATTACTAAAGATTCATTATAAATATCTAAAACAAATAATGTTAGTCTCGGTGGCGTAGTATAACATGCGCGATACGTGTTCCGCTGTGAGGTATTGGATTTGCATCCCGGAAACGAAGTGATATTGGTTTTTTTTTATTCTCAGTATCAACTCGGTGACCTGCATTTGTGCCAGATATGATGATAGACTCGACCCTTATCACATCATGGGACAGATCACACGGTGACATGTTTTTTTTTAAATTTATTTATACATATATCATAACACCATAACAGTTAATACTAATTCGATGTTATACAGATTTAATCTTAACAATTGATTTCAATACATCTATAAGCCATTTCTATGAACTCTGACAGGTTACATATAAATATATCCAAGCTCTGGGATATAGTATTAAGCAATCGTATGGCCCGTGACAAGGGCGCAAACTTTAGTACATTTGTTCATGGTGTTTAAATGTTGGTGTCTTGGTTGCATATTTGGCTACCCCTTGGAAGTAAAATGTGTTTATTTTTAATGATTTTTTATGTTTACGCGAATGTTAGACATTAAAATAGGACTAATTTGCGAATTTGTCGTGGTCCACCTCGTGATCTCATGTATATTTGTAAAATATAGGTAGATATTGTAACTCTGACTTCGCGGATGAACAACACCTCAGTCCCCCCCGTGACCATGAAGGCTGCAAATTCGAAACGTCGGTAGAAAATTATATTATTAAAAACCACGATAAAATCCGCAAATAAGTTTTATTTTAATTTGTTTTTTAATATAAATAAGGAAAATGTACAGCATAATAATTTGTTCCCGAATATGACCTTGTCATTGTTTTCTGAGAACAACGCGGAAGGTGCAACAATAACTAATAAATATGGTTGTAGCTATATTGAAGGACGAGTGTACTAGGGAAGAACCACATGCAAACAATGACGCAATGATTGTACTTATTGCAAACACGCTAGATGCCTCATAGATGCCTATAAATTATTTACGATAAAGCAACTGCAGAGTGGACAGGTCTGAATTTAGAATTATTTTACTTAACTAATGGAAGCCTTAAGAAACCTTAAGCGGTGATAGCCTAGTTGGTTGTTGAAGGGACTGCCGAGACGATTGTCCGCAGGTTCAAATCCCAAGGGCACACACCTCTGACTTTTCTAAAAATCATGTGTGTCACACTGTGTATTCTTTGTGAATTTATCGTTCGCTTTAACGGTGAAAGAAAACATCGTGAGGAAACCTGCACATCTGAGAAGTTCTCTATAGAAATTTCGAAGGTGTGTGAAGTCTACCAATCCGCACTAGGCCAGCGTAGTGGACTAAGGCCTAATCCCTCTCAGTTGTAGAGGAGGTCCGTGCTCAGCAGTGGGCAAGTATATAGGGCTGATATTATTATTATTATTATAATGGAATCAGGTTCTTATTACAATGTTAATAAGAACTTGTTTATATATCAGTTACATATACGAAATGCAATTAGTGGAGTGCCTGGAGCGTTCAAAACCGTAAAACCTCGGATTAGAGTTATAGTGAATGAATTAATATGATCGATGTGGGATATTGTTTTTTAAACTATAAATTGCAATGTTTACCCAAAATTTTTTTGTGCACTCCATTTTTTCATTGTTTAAAAAAAATATTATAAAAAAATAATGTTTGACCATATATTTTCACTTTAAACAGTATTTTTTTTTATTTATATGTTAAATCTTACCTGAGTAGACATATAGGAACATTTTTCAAAGATACCTGTGTATAAAAATAGCAGTAGGGATCTCGAGCAGGTAGAAAAACGTGGAGGGGAGAGCGGAGCGACAGCTGCTATGTACAATGAAATTTCTCGGCCAGTTTAATTATAAATGAAACGTACTCTATTGTGTACATTTAAAAAAATAAGGTAATTAATTACGACAATTGAAAAGAAAAAAAAAAATTAGTACAAAATCTGTTTATTTAAATATATTACATTGTTGTCTACATCAAATATTTTCTTCTACTTCATCTATCTGTATAATAGGTGAAGTATTGGAACAACTATTTCCGCTGCACTGTAAACATGCTACACTGCACTATAAACCACTTTTTCTGCATCCACCAAAGCTCCACATCCCTTTTTGCAATTACAAAATAAAATTTGCAATAAATTATCCGGAGCAGGTAATTGATTCATTGTTATTGAGATGTACATGTTATTGGAATACTTCCATCCCCAATTTTCAATAACTACGTCGTATATGCGACACGCATCCTTAAAACTTTAAACATACCATATTTGTGAAGACTATTGTATTTTGAGGCCTTTAAGCCGTTAGCGGGATTGTAATTCGTACAAGGACCTTGGTGAGGCCTTTTTTATTGCTTAGAATAGCTTGCTTAGAAGACGAGCTTGCCGTTCGCTTTATTGTAAGCGAACTGATTGTAAACAGTGGAAACACCATCCAACAAATTGAATTACAAAGTATTGTGTGGTATTCCACTGCGCTCGCCATCCTGAGACATGATATGTTAAGTCTTATGTCCAGTAGTTACACTGGTTACAATGTTCTTTAAATCGGAACACAACAGTGACTACACACTGCTGCTTGACGACAGAAATAGACATTGCGCTGGTACCTACCCAGACGAACTCTCACATATGAGAGACCTTTGCCCGACATTGGGACATTATGGGCTAACACAATACAATTAAACCGTTTAGAATATTAGTGCAAGTTCTTCATTCGCAATTTAAAGTTTAAATCAAAGTGATGTTGTTTATCCTCAGTATCAGTTCGGAGTCTAAAAATTGTGGCCAATGTTGCAATAATCACGCCCTATATCACATCATGGGACAGAAGTTAGAACAGCAAAAAGTATGAATCCTGGTTGCACATCTGACTATCCTTTCGGAAATAAAGGCGTGATATTCTTTCTTAATTGGTCGAACCGTACGCTAGGCAAAAGCCATCTGTCACGGCACGTTGGGTTTTAGTAAGACAGAGGTACTTCCCCAGTCCACCGAGCTCATCATGCCATATGACAACATTCTTACAATAGTACTAAAACACATGTGAGTCATACATCCAATCCTAGCATGACTAATACCAAATACTTCGTAATAGATAACTTCTGAACCGATTTTAAAAAACATCTCTAGAACCAATATAGAAATATATTATTTGAAATAAACATAATTTTCCAATGAATGATTGAGTTTTGAGGTGCTAAACATAAAAAAAATACATTGATCTGAGAATCTTGTTAGGAATGGGATATGTAGTAGAGTAATAACGCCCTTTGAATTTGTAGAGTGAACAATTAATTACTATTAGCAGAGTTTACACACTATAATAAATGTATAACAGTATTTTTTTTTGTTTTCATTATTTTCCATTGTTATGGAAACTACAATGAAATTTACAATACCAGCCATCTAAATTGATATTATATATTTAGCGTTTTTAACATTTATTTGTTTGACAATTAACTCAAAACTAAATTAGTACTTAAAACAAAAACTTAATTACTAAAATACAACAATTTTTATCAAATTAATTAACAAATAAGCAAAAGAACAAGAACATAAAAATATACTTAGCTAACACAAGTATATTTTTAAACGCAAACGCAACAACAAATGCAAGCAAAAGTGTTCCGCCGACGTATGTAGTGGTCCGCTTGCCAGCCGGTTCAGTTGCGGGCCCTTTTTCTTTATTCTTTTTTTTTTGCACAACTGATCACGTCACCTTGCTCATTATATTATATAAACACACACACACACAACATCACGCATTTTATCCCCGAAGGGGTATGCAGAGGCGCAACCATGGCACCCACTTTTCGCCAAGTGTGTTCCGTCCCATGATGTGATAGGGGGCGAGCCTATCGCCATATCGGGCACAAATTCCAGACTTATATTATATAAAACCTTCAACAAACCTCTTTTTTTGAAGTTACTTAAAAATACTATTTGGTAGTATTCATACAAGTCTGAGGACTTTGGTCCGTGATATTACAAAATTACAAAAACATAATCGGTTCCTTTACTATACTTACTTATATTATTATGGCCGCGCAATTGAGTTTTTATTACAATAATATAATTAGATAATAATGACCTACGTAATGATCAACACACGACTATTTTACGAGTAACAACCAAACATTTCAAATAGCTTTAAAAATATTTGCTAGATTTATAAGTAAGTAAGTACTTATTTAAAATTATCAAACTATGTTAAATTAATATATTATTTTCGTTAATATTTACTTAATTACTGGATTTATACGTAATAAAAATTAAAAAGCTATTTTAAATAAACGATTGTTTCTGTTCATAAATCTTTCTGAAATTGATAAAAAAAATCTCGTGATACATATATTATTATCGTATCTACACAACTATTATTTTAGTATCGCAATTAAAGTTTTATTATGGTTTAAGAAGAACTTTATTTCTCATTAAGAATTTTATACATAATTCACTTACTGAGAAACAATATCTAAAACTAAGATTAATATTTAGAGCGCACAAAGGTACTTAAAATAAAAAAGGAACAGAGATAATAACATAAATGTGGGTAAACAAACAATAATAAGTAGTAAGAAACTCGATCGTAATCGAGCTGAACATGAGTGCATGATTTTACTGGATAAGGCATTGATGGCATAGTCTCTTATCCTTGTAATTTTTGTATTGGATTTGGTTGCAGTAATTTAGGACTAAATAAAATACTAATTTACCTATATATAATTATTACTCTAGAAGTATACTTAATTTATTATACTGTGTGTATTTGATTTATGTATTATCATATGATTATAATAAATATATACGTAGTTTTTTTTTATTTTTATATTTATTTTTATGTATTATTTGTATAAATTTTGAGTAACTTTTTTAAAAAATACATATCAAATTAAACATATTGCAATACATTTATGAAATTAAGTGTATTTGAGTAAGATCGGATACGTGGGTAAGATCGTAATGAGAAAAAATACCATGAAACTATGATGATTTTTTAGTTTAAGGTACATAGGTGGAGATGTCATTTTCATGTATAAAATGCCGGTCTCGCTTAAATATTTTATAAGATTTTTTTTTCTCATCTCCAGTGTTGCCAGAAGGTTACATTTCTTACATTTTTCGTTACTTTTGACCCCCTCGCGTAACATGTAAGTAATTTTTATATTTAAGGTCATTTTCGTAACTTTTGAGAACAACGAAATTTGTAATACAATTTTTTTATTGTAAACAGTTTACGAACGCATTTCTATTCAACGCAAACAAATTGAACGCACCTAAAACTGGCGTTAAAAAGTATTTCACTCCATATCACACTTAGAGGTTGCTCACCATGACAAAATGAAACGTATCTTGCATATATTAAAACTTGATTTTGCTTGAGGGTGCGAGCGCGCACATTTCCTACTTCGCGAGTCCCCGCGGTTTCGTAGCTACAGAAATGCTAGCCAAAAACGCGTAAATTAAAAAAAAACAATAATGTAACTTTTGCAGCAAAAATGTAACATTTCAGGAAACGAAATGTAACTTACGACTCAAAGGCCCTGGCAACACTGCTCATCTCCCTCGAAAAACCGTCCGAAATTAACCGATTACACTTATTTTATAACATAGTGCATAATTTTTAATTGCAAATTAATTTGTTAGCTGCAAAATAAAATTAGTCATAAGTAAATCGTATTATGTTGAACATGCAATTAATGCAGACAGCATGGCGATATTAAATAATTCTGCGCTCAGTTGGTACGGGACCGCTCGTGGTGAAGTACTTTTGTTCGGTTGGATATTGTGTTTTTATTTATAAGGTGAGTGATCAATGTATAATTATATTTATTTGATAAAATCAATTAGATTGAAATTTGCATAAATTGTTTCTTTAAAGAAGTGAAATTGATGTAAGTATTTAAAACATTTCCTTACTTACAAAAGTGTTTAAGGTCGATTTTTTTTGTATTTTAGTGGTTTTTTGTATGAAAATAACACACACCAATTAGTTACTCCAAAACGCTCATTATATTTCATTCAGTTATATCATTAAAAAATGTATAGCAATTATGACGTAAATAATATTATTATGTTGAAATTTTCGACATATCGATGGAAATAATGTTCCGATTTTTTTTATCTCGTATGTGTTACCACTCAGCACTATTAATTACTTACTTGTATATTTATTATTGTTTCATAATATAATAATATGACTATTACAATAGTGTGTTGCGTTCCGGCGTCAGTCTGTGTATATTGATCCCATCAGGCCGGCATAATTGAGTCGACTCTCGAGGGGTAATCATCTCTCAACAGTTTTCTTAATTATTTAAGTTGGAATTTTGACTCAAGTAAACTGATAAAACCTCATCGAAATCCATTCAGCCGTGTTAATCATACGTGAACACAACAAACTACATTTTAAGTGTATTTAGAGATAAAATACTTCAACAACAACAACTAATGTTATCAATGATAACTCATGTTTTAACTTCAACTCATTTCAACTGATTGTAATGTCATTTTAGAACAATGCGTTTTTTTACAAATCACAAACTTGATAGCTATTGATGGCAATGCTTTTAGAGCCCCAAAACAAAATGTTTTACAATGATTTTGGGATTCCTTAACTAAACCAAAGAATAGTATCATTATATACCTAATTATATACACCTTATTCATAGACGTTTTTTATCTTTAGAGATACAACAATATTAGCCAATCACAACGGCCCGGTGTCTACGCACTACGAAGGTTGCCATGCCATCAGCACTGAGAAACAGACTTGTTATCACAGCTTTACTCCGTCCTTAGATAATAAACGTCTATGAGTAAGGGGGATAGCCTATAAATGATATGATAGATATGATAGCTTTCCTTGATAAACGGGCTATCCCATACGAAGAGAATTTAAAACGAACCTGTAGTTCCTGAGATTAGCGCTTTCAAACAAACTCTTCAGTTTTATAATGAACTCTCTCTTTGTATGTCTTATATTTTAAAAACTTTATATAAGTATATAGTTATAAAGACGTTAGCTACGCTTGAAAGGGAATTATGAGAGAGCATCTTTTATTTAGTGTAGCCAGATCAAAAAAATAAAAATCACAAATGTCACATATTCAAGTGTTACAAATTAATTGTTTTGATACTTGCAACAATTTTTAAGCATAATTTGTTTAGAAAACCATACATTTTACAATTACTAACTTAACAACTTAACAATATAAAATTAGCTTTAAAATTATATAAAAACTCAGGTTCCACCGAGACTTGAACTCGGATCGCTGGATTCAGAGTCCAGAGTGCTAACCATTACACCATGGAACCGGTTAAGGAGTCTGCCTGTACTCGCATCCGCTACCGAGTTGGATTATATTTAACTTTGAAACTATATTGCTTTGAATTTGCTTGGTTTACAAGTTTCAATTTATTTGACAGTCGTCGTATTAAACGGCTAATATCTTACCTAATATAAATAGCACGAACGTACACGAAAATACTTATAAACTTAAGTTCAAAATCAGAACTAAAATGGCCACCAAAACTTCACTGTTGTAACCTATTTATTCACTTGAACAACAAATATTTTTTTATTTACATCCAGGTTTACACTTAGACTCGAGTTTTTATATTATGAGCGTCACTCCGTTGTTAAAATCATATTAAAGTCAAATGTACGGATTGCAGTACAGTTGAGTCGAACACAATGAGTACAGAACGCCGGATCTAGTACGTAGTACATGTATGTATATCGATGGATAACATTTTGTTTTTTTCTTCCCTGAAAACAATATAGTGAGATACATACCTCTAATTGTATTAATTATGTCTGCAATTGTTTCTTCCTGTTACATTGAAATCATGGTTCATCAAGTTTCTTAATAATATAATAATATCAGCCCTGTATTATATACTTACCCACTGCTGAGCACGGGCCTCCGTTACTACTGGGAGGATTAGGCCTTAGTCCACCACGCTGGCCTAGTGCGGATTGGTAGACTTCACACACCTTCGAAATTCCTATAAAGAACTTCTCAGATGTGCAGGTTTCCTCACGATTTTTTACTTCACCTTCACAAGTTTCTTACATATTTAAAATCAGCCCTTTTTTTATTTTTTTTAAGCTTGTTAAAATTTTTGGAAAACCAAAATGTCGCTTAAATCAATTAGCTTTTCAACCGCCGATACATAAAATGATACAGGAGATGTAATATTGATCCCTCTTGAACACCAAGACTAAATATTATGTAGATAAATATTGATTTATCGATTAGTAATCAAAAAGTATAACCGATAGCTACACTGCTTGTATCTTTATATAAATAAATCCACGAACACAGTTTTATTTCATTTTAGTATGTGTATTTAATATCGTTCATTTGCTAAGTAGGATATATTATATCCGCCCGGATAGCGATCACCGTACACAAGGTGTTAAAACCCGCCATAATAGCCCACGTGTGTCGCGTTCCAGGATCAGCCTGTGTATATTCGGTTCCAACAGGCCGGCATAATTGTGTCGACTGTCGAGGGGTCTTGTCAGCCAACATTGGACCCAACTTCGCTTACCATCAGGCGCAGATGCGTCACTTTGCCACGCTCGGATAAAAAATTTCGCCAGATTATAATCGTTTGCGTTCACCGTATAAGATTGCGTCACAAGTGTAGGTCATCGCTCTGTGCAGTACAGGGACTTCCCTTTACCGTTTTACGTTTTCCTTAAGATGACCTTCAGTATTTACAAGGTGTTATGCAGTTGCATTACAAGAACTTGATATTGCACATTCCTATTTTCAATATCAACTATAATTGAATTGTTTAAAAACTAACAAATTTTGTTTGATATTGATTAAATAGGACGCTAAGAAATTAAGGACTTGAGTGAACAAAGTCTATTGTGGTTAAAGAGGAAAGAAAATTATCAGAGACGTAACCAAAAAAGTTTGAGATTTTTGACTAACGACAATTTATATTTACCTGGTTCCCTGATAGTACAAGTCATCTAAAACAATAGTATATAAACATAATATTATTGGGACAAAAGTAATCTTTTTCTGAGAGTACAATGTCAAGGAATAGAAAATAGTACGTAACAATTATTAAAATACTTAATATCGAGACAAGAATACAGATTAATATGAATTAATAAATATTTAGTTTAAGCGCCCTCTACCAACATCGACTCGCAACTCATACTTCGTCTGTGCAGTAAGAATAACCTGGTGTATTCCTCAACTAGAAAACTTGCCTGTTTTAACATAGAAGGCGCTATGTTGCTTGTAGCCATATTTTCAGGGATAGTAGGTATAATTAATAAATCGCTCCTAGCCGAATTTGGGCCCCTCAATCTCAACGGCGATCAGCCGGGTACGCAGAAGATATTATAGTGCACACACGCGCTCTCTCTTCTTTTACTCCCATAGTCCAGTGAGACGGCAATCCGACCCGAAGAGAGAGTAGTAGGTAGAATCGTAACTAGCATTGATGAATAAATACATATCTACCAAGTGCCAAAAAAATCTTTTCATAGAAGAATAGAATCAAAGTGATAAAGTGAAGTAGAAGATTATTTTGATTTTTATGTATCAATTTCAAATTGGCATTTTTCGTCACTTACGCGATATTCCCTTGTGACAGTTACTCGGAAGCCTTATTCCCTATATCACACGTTATTTTTACAGTTCATAACAAGCACGTAATGCACCTCATCGCGTTTATGTAAAAATGGCATACAGAATACCATTCCACGCAAATTCCACGAAGATAACGTAACGTGTACGAGTTTACATTGTCATAGAAAATAACGCCCCAGTATTGCACTATAACTGACAACATGAATTATTTATGTGATACTTTTTGTCAAGATGCTGTTAAATAGGGTCCAATAGTTTGAGACATTCACCCCCTTATTCATAAACGTTTTTTATCTAAGGACGGAGTAAAGCTGTGATAACAAGCCTGTTTCTCAGTGCCCAACCGCACTGAGAAATAGACATAGGGCCGTTGTGATTGGTTATTATTGTTGTATTTCAATATTAGCCAATCACAACGGCCCTACGTCTACGCACTGCGAAGACTGCCATGCCGTCAGCACTGAGAAACAGACTTGTTATCACAGCCTTACTCGGTCGTTAGATAAAAAACGTCTATGAATAAGGGGGAGTCTTTAGGAGTGCTAAATATTAGAAGCAAATGAAGAGTACCTCAGTGGCAGTTGTATAGACGACTGCAGGGCTGAGGTTCACGGGTTCAATTCCTGGAAGGCAGACTGCCTCGGTGGAAGTGGTGTTACGATACGACTGCAGTTGTAAGGTGCTCGGGTCGATTCCTGGGCGGGGAAAAGTGATATTGGGTTTTCCTACTAAGTATATTGATATGGAGATAAGCGCGACCCTGTCACTTGGGATGGATTTCATCACGGACAGTGAGTAGTTACTACACCAGTTACGCCTCTGCCTACCTCTTAAGAGAAAAAGGCGTGAGTGTAAATAAAGATGATATAGTTTCTTATAGTTATAATATGCATCATGGATCTATTAAGCAACAAAGGCATTTAAACCAATGTTACAACTTACATACAATCAAATGTACCTAATTACATAACAATATAATTTATTCTTTGGTACTACCGTATTAATTCGAACTGGGCCCTTATTCTGTATGATAGTGTAAACGCGTAACGCAGCCGTGTCATGTTATCTTCGAGAAATGTGCGTGGAATGGTATTCTGTAAGCCAAATTTCTATAGTCTTAAACATGATGCATTGTGTTACATGCTTGTTACGCACTGTCAAAATAACGTGCGGGATAGAGAATAAGGCCCCTGACTTCATCAATCATCGCGTCGTGAGTTTTTTAAATAATGACAACATAATTCCACAAAAAGGTCGACGGAACATCCAACGGGCTTTCGAAAACTTCCCAAACTGGTTTCTGTACCAAAATTATGGCGAAATTGGGATACTCTTAAAAAAAGAATACTACAATCAAATTGCGGCATACTGCATAACTCCTCGGGCCATTTATAAATGAAATGCTAACAAAAAGACAGCGAATGGAATATTACCAGTAAAATACACTTACGTAGAGATTTATAAAACTGGCTGACAAACCATCTATTAATTAATCGTAACTATCAATTCAAATAATGGCTGATCCCAAAACGCGACACACTTATGTGGGCTACTAAGGCGGGTTTTAACACCCGATGTACGGTCCTACCACCATGCATACGAGAGACTACCACCAGTATCCTACTAATATTATAAATGCGAAAGTTTGTGAGGATGATATTTTTGTTGAGGATTGTTATGTATGTTTGTTCCTCTTTCACGGAAAAACTACTGAACGGATTTGGATGAAACTTTACAGTAATATTGGTTATACATCGGAATAACACATAGGCTACAATTTATAATAATTTTGTGTAATTTGGTCATAATATAACGATATATATCAAGTAAGTCGAAAAAAAATGTATCCCGGAAAACTCCTTCCCACAGGCGAAGCCGCAAGCAAAAGCTAGTTTATTATAAGTGACGAAAATCTTGGAACTAATGCAGACAATAATTCAATTATTTTAAAATTCTAGATGCAGATTGATCCGCGAATATGGGTCTTACTTCCATTCCTGGTATCTACTATAGATGCTCTAAGGATCTTGGTCCTTTTTCCAGTGAATGCGAAGAGTCACAGTATACTAGGACAAGGTGTGGTCACACATCTTCTGAAGGCGGGACATGAGGCAAGTTTTAGAGATTTTAATAACCCTTAAAGAAGCGAACCGGCTCGGTGTAAGATTTTAAATGTGTTCTGAATTGTGGTTATTTCTATTTCTTCTTAAGGTTATCTATTACCATCCACAATAAACATAGCATCGCTTCGTTACCCCTTTTCAGAGGCAGGCAGAGGTGTATCACACAATTTCACCAACCAATATAATATGTACCTATAATAAACAATGCATTAAAATCTACGTCATTGAAACTATGAACCGTCTAATGTTTTGCGGAAGAATGAATCTTGACCATTTATTATTGTTTCTATGTTCTCTACTTTCAAAAGTAATCGAATATAATTGTTCTTTTCAGGTGGTCCATATCACTTCATACCCGAGGGTGAAGAAAGAGGCCAATTTAACTGAGATAGATGTTGGGTACATAGGACAACCACCTAAACATTTGGCAGAGAAAAGTAAATAATTTTCTAACTTATAACATAACGTAATTTAAATAATAACTTTTGCTCGCAGTTTCTCGGAAAAACTTTTTGAGACAAAAGTCCCACAACGTATTTTTTCGAACTAAAAAGTGGCTATGTCCTTTCCAGAATTTCAAAATATGTCTATAGCAAATTTAATCGAATTCATAATTATTTTTCTTTTATCGCGTTCAGACAGATAGCGGCGGGGAACATTGTTTTATAATATTATGTAAGGATTATCTTATTGTGGGATGGGTATAGCCGCTTTCTTTATTCAATGGTAATCAGAATATTGGTATATAATTTAGGCTATGGACAGAGTGTTCTAGGATTCTAATCCCAAATCGAACAAAACTGCACGGATTTTTAAACATAATTTGTTTGGGTTTGGATCCTCTATTGCTGGATAGCCGATGACCATAAAAAGCGTACCATTATCGATCCTAGTTTACAAGTTTTGCAAGATTTAAAGACGGGATAGTATCTTCTTGATGGTCATTTCCCATTTAGAACACCTCTTATAGTTCTTGATTCCAAATTAAGTAACTCCAAAATTATTTATTTTTTTACAGTGGATCAATTCAAAATAAAAAACCTGGTTGGTAAAGGCAACATCGCGGATTCCACATTCTTCTTGCAATTCCTATATGACTACAACAAACGCTTTCTAGAAGATGAGAAGATAGTCAAATTGCTTAGCGATCCAAAGGAACATTATGATGTTGTTGTTCTAGAGTGGTTCTTTTCTGAGCTCGTTGCTGGGTAAGTGTAATAAACTTAAATTCATTTCTACTAGTATGAACTAAGAGCCAGAATTGCTTGCTTTACTCTGTTGTTAAAGCGACCATACCATGCGCATTAATGCTATGGTCGCTTTAACAATACATAACAATTACATAATCTCTAAACTCTCTCTATCCCCATCTCTAAGTTCTCTCTCTCTCTCTCTCCCTCTTTCTCTCTCTCCCTCTCTAGCATAACTAATTCTTTTGACTCCCTGAACTTCGGTTTACTACTGCTAATTAATTAAGTATTCGGTCATCTTAATATAATTTTTTACGGGATTAATTGAAAAATAATTTAAGGATTCCTTGAAAATTTAGAGCCATAATTCCTATTTATCTTCTTCTAATATATTCTCATGCTTCTTTTCCAGTATCGCTCCGTTATTCCAATGCCCATTGGTATGGGTAGCGACTACCGAGGCGCATGCTCATGTATTGAGAGTGATCGACGAGATTCCTAACCCGGCGTATAGCGTCGACCTGTTTTCCACCTCTAGACCACCGCTCAGTTTTACTGAGAGAGTGACGTCACTTTGGGGAATAGTGAAAAAGATGGTTCTTGGAAGGTATATACAAGCATTAAAATATGTTGCAAAAATAAATGCAGAAAAGCAAACAGAGAAATGTAAAAAGTTACTAAAACCCTCAAAAATGTAGTATTTGGTAAACAAAGGGGAAATTTTATGTATTTATAATTTGCCCAGCTCTTCTATCCTAAGATATATAGAGAGTGGGTTTCTGCAAAATATAGCTCAGTGTATGGTTAACGAATCGCCAAATACATCATTAAACAATCCTCCCAAAGTAACAGAATGTCAATAATTTCATAGAATATGATAATGAGGTGGTATTACTAATTACTTTATTAAATTCCTCTTATTCCAGCCTTATGTTCGAGCCTGACCAGCGAGATATTTACAATAACGTCTTCCCCCCAATTGCTGCTAAAAGGGGAGTGACAGTTCCTCCATACGATGAGGCTATTTACAATGCATCACTACTTCTAATCAACTCCCATCCATCCATTGGAACACCTTTCAGGTTACCGCAAAACGCTAAGTACATAGCTGGATATCACGTAGATAGCCAGCCCCAACCATTGCCAAAGGTAATATATTTATTTATCTGCACTTCATACACAATAAAATTTGTACATAGACGGACTTAATGCCATAGGCATTCTCCCCAGTCAACCTTAAGGTGGAGCAGAAATGAACAAGGTAGGTGCATCAAATAAATTGTTGTGGTAAGCAAATACAACAGTAGATATAACTAATACGATGTATACAAATGTCAATGAATTATAATTAAATATATATTTTCTTACTTTTTTCCTTCCGTAGTTGCAGATGAGTCTTATCAGTTCATTTTGGTATTTTACCTAATATTAATCTAAGTTATTAAGATGTTTCTTTTCCACGGGGAAAGAACGGTATCAAAAATTAGTTTAACGCTACATCGTTAATAATGTCTCTTTAAAAACAGGCACAAGCTATCATGATTATGATCCTACAATGATGCATCGGAAATAAACTGCCATAAATATTATTATCGTGTGTTTTTTTAGGAACTCCAAAAACTAATGGACGAATCAAAACAAGGAGTTATATACTTCAGCATGGGATCCAATCTAAAAAGCGTAGAAATGTCAGATGAAATGAAGAAATCTTTGTTGGACGTGTTTTCAAAACTGAAGGAGACTGTTATATGGAAGTTCGAGGAAGACATGGAGAAACCTTTAAATGTTCATTTTGTTAAATGGGCACCGCAACAAAGCATTTTGGGTAAATAAAAATTCAATATTTCTTATATTCAACGATCAATCTAATACTATTTTTTTATGATTGACTGCTTCGGTGCGTAATTGTATTTCGTGCGCGGTCCTATTCTGCTCTGAGGTCTTGGGAACGAATCCCGGGTCGAGCAAAGTTCTATTAGGTTTTTGAATCCCTCTCTGTCTGGAGTTCGGAATTTGTGCCCGATATGGCGATAGAATCTCCCACTATCACATCATGGAATGGAATACATACAGCGAAAAGTGGGTTACCCCTTCGGTATTAAAAGCGGGGTGTGTGTATAATATATAGATTATCTCGTAAATCTGACTAATAATTCTGTACCTCATTCTGGTATTAATAATATGAAAGCAAACTGAGGACTCCTTGCAAAAAGATTTTTACTTGTCTTTCGTAGTTGTTATACGGTAAACATACCAACAAATCAATAAAGAACCCAAATGGCTATACTCGGATCTAGTACAATATTTTTTTGCATTCGTCATCAGGGTATAAGCCTTAGAAAACTTCTTTTGTTTCCGAATCTGCGCTTACCTCTAGTACTGGATATATTTTAGATTGATATTTGATTCAAATCAAAAGAAACTTTCACAACTACCCTTTATTAACTACGCAAATTTTTATTAGAATATTATATTTTGTCTAATATTGTATTTTTCCTATGGAGGGAAGTGGACAATCATGTTTCCAACTTCTCACTATCTTCCTATTTTAATTTATTTGCAGGATAAAGACAAATTAGTTTTCCCTGAGACTCGCCGAGCTTCACTGCTCGGTGTCACAAAATGCGTGCCACTGATGATCCTGGCTTGCATGAGTTGCAGTGGCGGGTGTGAGAGCAGGAAAGTCTAACCCCCTTATTCATAGACGTTTTTTATCTAAGCCACTATTGTTGTATCTAACTATTAGCCAATCACAATGGCCCTATGTCTACGCACTGCAAAGGCTGCCATGTCGTCAGCACTGAGAAAGAGACTTGTTATCGCAGCTTTACTCCGTCCTTAGATAAAAAACGTCTATAAATAAGGGGGTAATATTGTATTTTATCTATAAGTGATTATTGCAATCTTCTGAAAAAATAAATGTCTTTACTCGTAATGTAAATAAGTCTGTGGGTAAAGATTACCACGATCGTAACTTATAAACTTTTATCATATTCTAGCACATCCCAACTGCAAACTCTTCATCACTCATGGCGGTCAGCTGTCAACAACAGAAGCTATACATTACGGTATACCAGTCATAGGAGTACCAGTGTTGGGAGACCAACATATTAATATGAAATCAGTCGTGGAAAAAGGGTTTGGCGTCAAGTTAGATTTGGCCGAAGATCTTGCTGATAACCTCAAAGGGGCACTATATGAAGTCCTACACAATCCCTCGTGAGTATACCGATAGAAATATTCTAGATATTTCAGAAACATTCTTCCCCAATACCTATTACACAATCCCTCTGAATGAAAGTGAGTATACTGAATATTCCAGATATTTCAGAGACAAAAATTCTTCTCCAATACCTATTCCCTTTAGTGTTGAACATTATACCTCTGGTATTCTCTGGTAATTTAGGTTGGAATTTACTTAACATTATTTAACCAAATAATTTGTTTTCTACACTTGGTTTTAAAGAACACACAAAATATAACAGTTGCATAGCGGCACTAGCCTAGTTGGGTTTGTAACGGACTGCCGAGACGAATGTCTGTTGGTTCAAATCCCAAGAGCACACACCTCTGACTTTTCTAAATTTATATGTGTATCCTTCAAGAATTAGCGTTTGCTTTAACGTTTAAAAACATTGTGAGAAAACCTGCATACCTGATGAGTTCTCTGTAGGAATTCCGAGGGTATAGTAAGTCTACCAATCCGCACTAGGCCAGCGTGGTGGACTAAGGCCTAATCCTTCTCAGTAGTAGAGGAGGCCCGTGTCAAGCAGTGAGACAGTTAATACAGGGCTGATATTATTATAACAGTTGCAACTTCTGCATGCTTTCTAAACCACATAGCATCATCATCCAGATCTTAAAACAGAACGCATAACGATCAATAACATAGTATATTAACTTATTTTTGTCCTTTGTTGTAAGAACCAGGTCCTTTGCAGTAAATTACAATCTAGTCTATAATACTAATAATAATATCAACCATGTATTATATACTTGCCCACTGCTGAGCACGGGCCTCCTCTACTACTGAGAGGGATTAGGCCTTAGTCTACCACGCTGGCCTAGTGCGGATTGGTAGACTTCACACACCTTCGAAATTCCTATAGAGAACTTCTCGGATGTGCAGGTTTCCTTACGATGATTTCCTTCACCGTTAAAGCGAACGATAAAATTTACAAAGAATACACACATATTTTTTTAGAAAAGTCAGAGGTGTGTGCCCTTGGGATTTGAACCTGCGGACATTCGTCTTGGCAGACCGTTCCACACCCAACTAGGCTATCGCCGCTTTTAATACTAACTAGCTTTTGCCCGCGGCTCCGCCCGCGTTATAAAGTTTTCAGACTAAAGTTTTCCGTTATAAAAGTAGTAGTTTCCCGGGAGCCTATGTTCTTCCCGGGGTCTCAGACTGTCTCCATACCAAATTTCATCTTAATACGTTGGGTAGTTTTTGAGTTTAACACGTTCAGGTAGACAGATGCAGCGGGGGACTTTGTTTTATAATATGTTTTTTAGAACATTTTAAGTGGAACAATCCCGTCATACATCATTGTTGCATAATTTTAACCGTTTACGCAGCGAAGGCAATGGAAGCTCTCAAAACTAATAATTTTCCCCGTTTTTGCAACATGTTTCATTACTGCTTCGCTCCTATTGGTCATAACGTGATGATATATAGCCTATAGCACTCCAGAAACAAAGGGCTATCCAACACAAAAAAGATTTTTTCAGTTCAAACCGGTAGTTCCTGAGATTAGCCATTACTGCTCCGCTCCTATTGGTCATAGCGTGATGATATATAGCCTATAGCGGTCCACAAATAAAGGGCTATCCAACACAAAACGAATTTTTCAGTTGAAACTGTTAGTTCCTGAGATTAGCTATTACTGCTCCGCTCCTATTGGTCATAGCGTGATGATATATAACTTTGAGCACTCCACAAATAAGGGACCATTCAACACAAAAAGATTTTTTTCAGTTCGAATCGGTAGTTCCTGAGATTAGCCATTACTGCTCCACTCCTATTGGGTATAGCGTGATGATATATAGCCTATAGCACTCCACGAACAAAGGGCTATCCAACGCAAAAAGAATTTTTCAGTTTGGACCGGTAGTTCCTGAGATTAGCCATTACTGCTCCGCTCCTATTGGGTATAGCGTGATGATATATAGCCTATAGCACTCCACGAACAAAGGGCTATCCAATGCAAAAAGAATTTTTCGGATTGGACCGGTAGTTCCTGAGATTAGCGCGTTCAAACAAACAAACAAACAAACTCTTCAGCTTTATATAATAGTATAGAAGTATAGATTAACAACTGAAGTTAGCTAAAATTGAGTTTCTCGAAGCCGACCACTATTTATGTTCTATGTATTTTGAGACTATGCAATTTTGTCGCGTTCGCGATTCACTTTCACTTTTGTTGAGTTTCAGAACGCGATATTAGATCCTCCAACGCGCACGCGAATTTGAACTTTATGCAGCGGTAATAAATTACAAATTGACTCTCCATTTTATTTAGAAAACGTTTGTATGGGAAATAGAAAAATGATGTTTTGAGGATTTTCCCGGCAATTATTCGAATTTTTCTCACCTTTTAAATCTTCCCTAGACCTCCACGAATAATTCAAGACCAAGATAAGATAAATCCGTTCAGCCGTTCTCGAGTTTTAGCGAGACTAACGAACAGCAATTGATTTTTATATATATAGATAAGCAATACAAATCTAACTTAATTTTTTAGGTTATCAAATTTACTCCAACTAAGAATTCTAGGCACTTCTTTAGAGTCTGGTAATATCAAAAAACACTTTGTTCGTGTGTTATATTTACTGTAAAATAGAAAACTAAATTGTGAACTGTCTGTAATCATCTCTTTAATTTATCATAAATATAAGTTTCTTTATATATCAGGTTGTCTGGAAGAGATCGTTTTTTACCGATAAGGCCGCATATTGGTGCACTTTTTATAGTGTACTAGTTGACCCGACAGAAGTTGTCCCGTCCTAACTATGAATTTGCAGCGCGCATTCTGTCAATCGCTGACAGTTATTTCAAACGATTGACATTTATATAAAACTAGCTTTTGCTCGCGGCTCCGCCCGCGTTATAAAGCTTTTCAGGCTAAAGTTTTCCATTATAAAAGTAGTAGTTTCCCGGGAGCCTATGTTCTTCCCAGGGTTTCAAACTGTCTCCATACCAAATTGCATCTTAATGCGTTGGGTAGTTTTTGAGTTTAAGACGTTCAGGCAGACGTATGCAGCGGGGGACTTTGTTTTATAATATATTTTTTAGAACTTTTTAAGAGGAACAATCCCGTCATACATCATTGTTGCATAACTTTAACCGTTTACGCAGCGCACGCAACGGAAGCTCTCAAAACTAATAAATTGTACCCGTATTTGCAACATTTTTCATTACTGCTCCGCTCCTATTGGTCATAGCGTGATGATATACAGTCTATAGCACCCCACAAATAAAGGGCTATCCAACACAAAACTAATTTTTCAATTCAAACTGGTAGTTCCTGAGATTAGCCATTACTGCTCCGCTCCTATTGGTCATAGCGTGATGATATATAACTTAGAGCACTCCACGAACAAAGGGTTATCCAACGCAAAAAGAATTTTTCAGTTTGGACCGGTAGTTCCTGAAATTAGCCATTACTGCTCCGCTCCTATTGGGTATAGCGTGATGATATATAGCCTATAGCAATCCACGAACAAAGGGATATCCAACGCAAAAAGAATTTTTCAGTTTGGACCGGTAGTTCCTGAGATTAGCCATTACTGCTCCGCTCCTATTGGGTATAGCGTGATGATATATAGCCTATAGCACTCCACGAACAAAGGGCTATCCAACGCAAAAAGAATTTTTCAATTTGGACTGGTAGTTCCTGAGATTAGCGCGTTCAAACAAACAAACAAACAAACTCTTCAGCTTTATATAATAGTATAGATTAATATTTTGGTTAAGTTTTCTTAAATTTTCTAATTTTCCGCGTATTTTTTTCTTTCATAAGAACCTTCTCCTGACAATAACAAACACAACAAAAAAAAATAGTGAAATCGGTCCAGCCCTTCACGCGTGATGGCGTGACCAAGGGAAATAGAGAATCATTTTTATATATATAGATAATAAGTGTATACATTTTTCTGTATTTGGTGTATACAAGAAAGTGTTTCATTCATTCATTCATTCTTTTCAGATACAAAATCAAAGCCAAGGAAATATCGCAGATCTTCCACGACCGGACCATGGCTCCAGGCGACGAACTGGTTTTCTGGATAGAACATGTGGTGAAAACCCAAGGAGCTTTACATCTCAGATCACCAGCACTGCATGTTCCGTTGTACCAGAAACTGTTCTTAGACTTACTTGCTTGTATAGTTATAGCATTAGTGACATTGTATTATTTATTATGCTTTTTACTAAAGAAGATCAGATCAAAAAAGCCTGTAAAAGAGAGTAAGAAGAAAGTAAAATAGATATTTGAATGTATATTTAATTAGTAAAAAATAATTTAAGAATTACAAAATACATGGTGACTTTTGAATGTTTTACTGTACTTAAAATAACTATTCTTATACCGTACAGACCTTATTGACTTATTGTGAAGAAAAATTAAACCAAACACTACACATAAAAACTAAAAAAATAAAAGTATTAAAAAAACATACACACAGTTAAGTAACAATTTAGGGCATACGTCGGCTTTGTTGCATGATGTGTGAGAAGAATTACCTCAGTATATGCTATTAAACAGCACTGATATTCAACTGTACCCCACTATTATCATATTATCATTATACTACTGACTGTTGAAGCAGATGATAGAATAATTTTGACCAGATTGGGGCCGCCGTACACAAGGTGGAACACCCGCCATAGTATCGCATGTGTGACGCAATCCGTTATGTATTCTCTTACACCGGCATTATTGTATGGAGAGGCGAGGGATAGTTAGATAATCATCTCTCGTCAGTCAACACTATTTGGACCCCACTCCAACCATCAGACAGTGTGGGGTGTCGTGACTTCGTTCCAATTAATCAGGAAATAGTACAAATAGCCAATGATTATATTTATTGTTAAACGCTCTTTTTACAGTAAACATTATATTAGCAAAATACAATTTTAGATTTTTTTTGACAACGTCCAACCAGAGAGAATAATAGAATAGTCGCGCGTGACATATCTTCTCTTCTGTTAGCCTGCCCGCGCAGCCGAATACTTCCGGAAACGCCCGATGTTATCGGCAAGGATGCCGGCGCGTAACATTATATCATTATCTAGTTAACGAAAACGATGTATTTATCTACAATAGCACTATAAGGTTTAAGCATTTAGTTTAATTTATAAATTTAGTGACGATCAAAAATGAAAAATCGTCATTTATTTATTTTATTTATTAAAAAGATAAACATTGTCTTATCACTATGCACTGGGACAAATATTGGTTAAAATTTCTTACTTCCGTGTGAGTGGCCTTAGTGTATATAACAATAAAAAGAGATAAAAAAAACAAAGAACAAAGAAATTAGTATAACTTTGAATGAATCTGTTTATATTTTGTTGTTTTTCTGAAAGAGTACATGATTGTTCTATTTTGATAAAGTCCTTGCTTGTTTAGAAATATTTGCGGACAAAGTAATTTATACAAAATCATATAAAATCAAAAACATACAATTACTTACAACCTTGAAATACAACAATGTCGTAATAATGACAAATTAAACCGAACCTTTTATGGGAAACATCTATTGTGGCAGTCATATTATAATTTACAATAATTGTACGTTAATTTACATATTTAGTATGTAGTATGCCTAGTTGGGTGTAGAACGGACTGCCGAGACTAATGTCCTCTGGTTCAAAACCTAAGGGCGCGCACCTCTGACTTTTCTAATGTTATGTGTGTTCTTTGTGAGTTATCGCTTGCTTTAACACCGTGAGAAAACCTGCATACCTGAGAAGAACATCGTGAGGGAACCTGTATAGCTAAAAAGTTCTCCATAATCATTTCGCAGGTATGTGAAGTCTATCAAACTGCACTAGGCCAGCGTGGTGGACTGAAGCTTAAACTCTCTCAGTAGTAGAGGGATGCCCATGCCCAGCAGTAGGACAGTATATAATACAGGGCTGGTCTTATATTTATGTTAATAGATCATTCTAAGTTTGTTTTAGCAAAATAAAAAATACTGTTTTGGGATGTTTAAAATTATTTTACCTATAGGAGTGTTACTACATCAAATAAACATGATATAGGTATGACAGGCATTTAATTAAATTTACACGATTTCAAAATTGCATTCTAAATAACATTCCAACAATAACATACAAGGATTTTGGCTGTCTATACTAATGTATAAAGCTGAAGAGTTTGTTTGTTTGAACGCGCTTATCTCAGGAACTAAGTAAACAGATCCTGTTTTTTTTTTACTGATAGGAAACTACATCTACGCCTATAGAACTCAGGAGTATATCCCGGAAAATATTATTGTTAAAAACTTTTCCACGCGGGCAAAGTCGCAGTCAAAAATCTTGGTAACTTTCATAAGGTATTTTCCCTTTTTTGTGGCTCATATAAAAAATGTTGTGTACGGCCAATCTACAGCAATGCTTTGGGTACATCAAAGCCATTACCTACTGAGAGGTAAGCACTGAGCACTCTTCTAACAACATAATTTTTTGCAGAATTAAACATTAATTCTAACCTAAAATAACAATTTGTATAATTATAACATAACAGTACCGGTAGAATATATAGGTAGATGGAATGTATTCATTAAATTTAATAATTTATTCGCATTCCGCAACCATAAATTGTTAACATCATTTCAATTCAGTAAATTTGTACTATACCACCAGTTCAGAAAGTATTTTCCAAAGAAGAACAGGCAACTGGTGTTGCTCTTTTCAAAATCATTTGAAATGTATAAAGTATGTACAGTATAATAAATAAGGAACGTGTTGCGCAATAACATTCTATTGTCCAGAAACTCCTGTTCATAGTCCGAACTAACACTAATCAAAATGACCTTAGAGTGAATTGATCATGTGAGAATCATGTCCCTACCATCCATAAAGCAGTCACTCCACCTGCTTTGCACTCGTTGCTTGACATATATTTTTATTACAGTTAAATAACAAGATGAGCTTGCCGCTTGTCCAATGGCGATCACAAAATATGATGTTGTTAAAAATTATATGAAAATATACTTAAATACTGTGAATCGTTTGAAAATATAGCAACGCCATACAAATCTTTGAATTATTATCTATCTTTTTTATTTCTTTTGTTTTAATAACAATTTTTTTTCATCTCTTTGTTTTGTTTGTTGAATTGAAATTTGAAAATTGAATGTGTCAAAATATTTTTTTTTGTATTTGTATTTGTATTTGTATAATTACAAAGTACTGCGCGACACTTCACTACGCTAAAGACATAAGTTGTTAGCCTCTAATACCCAGTAATTACGTTGACTATAATGTCCTTTAACCTTCAACACAATAATGCATGAACTCGCTCCAGCGAGCGGGCTCCTGCATCCATGCAGGCCGCTTCTAACAGGTCGGTCTGGAAATCTTTAGGAGTGGTAAAACAGGTCAGTAGAAGACTTCTTTCTAAGCATAGCGATGGACGTCCAACTGCAAGGTGGGCAGTCTGGTAAAGATCACACAAACTCGCTAGATACAGGCCGCTTCAGACAGATCGATCTGGAAATCTTTAGGAGCGGTAAAAACAGGTCAGTAGTAGACTTCTCTGCAAGTGTAACGATGGACGTCAAACTGCAAGGTGGGCAGTCTGCTAAAGATCACAGGAACTCGCTGGATACAGGCCGCTTCAGACAGATCGATCTGGAAATCTTTAGGAGAGGTAAAAACAGATCAGTAGTAGACTTCTTTGCAAGTGTAATGATGGACGTCCAACTGTAAGGTGGGCAGTCTGCTAAAGATCACAGGAACTCGCTGGATACAGGCCGCTTCTGACAGATGGATCTGGAAATCTTTAGGAGCGATAAAAACAGGCCAGTAGTAGACTTCTTTCTAAGCATAGCGATGGACGTCCAACTACAAGGTGGGCAGTCTGCTAAAGATCATAGGAACTCGCTAGATACAGGCCGTTTCTGACAGATCGATCTGTAAATCTTTAGGAGCGATAAAAACAGGTCAGTAGTAGACTTCTTTGTAAGCGTAGCGATGTACGTCCAACTGTAAGGTGGGCAGTCTGCTAAAGATCACAGGATCTCGCTAGATACAGGCCGCTTCTGACAGATCGATCTGTAAATCTTTAGGAGCGATAAAAACAGGTCAGTAGTAGACTTCTTTGTAAGCGTAGCGATGTACGTCCAACTGTAAGGTGGGCAGTCTGCTAAAGATCACAGGATCTCGCTAGATACAGGCCGCTTCTGACAGATCGATCTGTAAATCTTTAGGAGCGATAAAAACAGGCCAGTAGTAGACTTCTTTCTAAGCATAGCGATGGACGTCCAACTACAAGGTGGGCAGTCTGCTAAAGATCATAGGAACTCGCTAGATACAGGCCGTTTCTGACAGATCGATCTGTAAATCTTTAGGAGCGATAAAAACAGGTCAGTAGTAGACTTCTCTGCAAGTGTAACGATGTACGTCCAACTGTAAAGTGGGCAGTCTGCTAAAGATCACAGGATCTCGCTAGATACAGGCCGCTTCTGACAGATCGATCTGTAAATCTTTAGGAGCGATAAAAACAGGTCAGTAGTAGACTTCTTTGTAAGCGTAGCGATGTACGTCCAACTGTAAGGTGGGCAGTCTGCTAAAGATCACAGGATCTCGCTAGATACAGGCCGCTTCTGACAGATCGATCTGTAAATCTTTAGGAGCGATAAAAACAGGTCAGTAGTAGACTTCTTTGTAAGCGTAGCGATGGACGTCCAACTGCATGGTGGGCAGTCTGCTAAAGATCACAGGAACTCGCTGGATACAGGCTGCTTCTGACAGATGGATCTGGAAATCTTTAGGAGCGGTAAAAACAGGTCAGTAGTAGATTTCTTTGTAAGCGTAGCGATGGACGTCCAACTGTAAGATCGGCAGTCTGCTAAAGATCACAGGAACTCGCTGGATACAGGCTGCTTCTGACAGATGGATCTGGAAATCTTTAGGAGCGGTAAAAACAGGTCAGTAGTAGATTTCTTTGTAAGCGTAGCGATGGACGTCCAACTGTAAGATCGGCAGTCTGCTAAAGATCACAGGAACTCGCTGGATACAGGCCGCTTCTGACAGATCGATCTGGAAATCTTTAGGAGCGATAAAAACAGGTCAGTAGTAGACTTCTTTGTAAGCGTAGCGATGTACGTCCAACTGTAAGGTGGGCAGTCTGCTAAAGATCACAGGAACTCGCTAGATACAGGCCGCTTCTGACAGATCGATCTAAAAATCTTTAGGGTTAGCAGCAAGCAGTATAGCGGTGGACTTCCTATGACTTATGGTGATAACAACAAGTTGTTAGGTTACTTATTTGAAAAAAATATGACACTTGAACGTGCACGTATATTATTTTTTTGATATTTATTGATATTTCTAGAATAAAATCAATGACCACAAAGGCTTGTCGAAGCAAAGAATCGAATATTATCGGATACTGCATGTTTAGAAAAGGAATCTCTATGCCTATACCTATAAAAAGGGATGAAAAAATTATTATAAAAAACTATCAGGGTTTGTGATAACTTTTGGCACAATGTTAGCAGAGGTAAGACGAATATGTGATTTCATTTAGTAACATAGTATAACAAGGTCCCTATATAGAATAATGTTATACCATTGATAAAGAATGCATAGAAACTTAAAAGTCCCCTCATCTTTAAATGTTAATAGAATCAGATCATAGACAAATTTTTACATGATCTTCAAAAAGAAAAGTCAGTTTTATCAAGACGAAGGTAAAAAAATCCGTATTACATTAATTAGATATTATGGGCGATTTTTTTAATTCGTACAAGTAACCGAAAATGCATTATAAGATTGCAATCAAATCCGAAACATTTCTTAATAAACGTACATATTAGTATTAAAAATTAGATATCAGCCAGTATCCTAGAGCAAAAAACAATAAAAGTTCGAATAATCGAAAAAGGAACACCTTTTGTTACATATCTTGATAAGATAATAAAATAGATTTAAACTGATTTCCCCAAATTTCCGCCGTAGAAATATTTATGAATGAAATGTAGTTACATAGATGAACACAGCTGCGCCAGTCGGTCTCAATAGTTCACACTGAGCGGCCGCGAAAATGAAGCTGTTCGTATTATTAGGGTTGTGTTTAAGTGTTGTTGAGAGCTATAGGTTTCTAGTATGCAATCCCATGGCTATAAGGAGTATCACTTTGCTGGCTGAAGGCGTTGTTAAACATCTTCTCAAAGCTGGACATGAGGTACCTATGTACACTTTAATAGTGATTCATTATGTTTACGCGAATGTTAGAGATTGAAATAAAACTATTTACGGAATTTATCGCGGTTACTTATATTATTATTTTCTACCAACGTTTCGAAGACTTTGCAGCCTTCATGGTTACGGGGCGGACTGAGGTGTTGGTCATACGCAAGTGAAAGTTACAATATCAACCTACATTTAAGAATGATATATTTTTTTAAATATTTTAGATCTACGCAAAATGAATAAATAAATTAAAAAGCCTTGCTAGACACATATGTAGACAAATATCTTTCTGCTTTTTTTAATCCTTTATCTGAAAAGCTTGTTCATAATTTTGTGACCATTTCATCAGGGACAGCCTAGTTGGGAATGGCCTTTTTTATTTTTTTGTTTTCGCGGAGAGAGTACCTTATGACTGCCGCCAAGCCTTCTTGAAGGGGCGATTGGGCGGTTATGTTAGGATCACTATGCCTCACGACTCGGTGTTGTGTCGCCCGGATTTGATGCTGACCTTCAGGGGACCACCAGGCCGAGTCCCTAACCTACAACGCACGGCATACCAACCAAAACTCCGCGGTGGCCCTCTTCGGTGCATTAGGGACGACTGTGGGCTTTCCCTGACGGAAATATCTAACCCCCTTATTCATAGACATTTTTTATCTAAGGACGGAATATTCTTGTGATAACAAATCTGTTTCTCAGTGCTGACGGCATGGCAGCCTTCACAGTGCGTAGACATAGAACCGCTGTGATTGGCTAATATTGAGATACGACTTGAATATAGTTGGCTGGCAGATAAACAAAGCTGAACAAACAGCAAGCTATCAGATAAACAAACCTGAGAAACAGATTTGTTATCATAGCAATGCTCCGTCCTTAGACAAATAACGTATATGAATAAGGGGGTTAGATTTGAGTTCTTATATCATGAGCGCCACTCTATAGGTATACACAACCACAAGCTGTCAATATTGACGATACTAAAGTCAGTTTGAATGGAGTTCAGTTCAATTCAGTTAAACACAGTGAATGTTCGGAACGCCAAATCTAGTACGTAGTACATATATATCGAATATCTTAGATATCTTTGATGGTAAAGAAAAACTTAAATGGACAAAGTTCTCATTAATGCGTGTGGCAGTCATACTAATAGATGTACTTACCGTGCGAAGATGAGTGCATACAATAAAATATTATATGCACTAGGTAACTGAGTCGTAATTCCTAGTTTAAGAGGCAGGGGATGACATGCATTATACCTAACTTTAGTTTTCTTTACTGACTACCAGGAAAATTCTTTACGTAACTAGGTGTACGTCATCCCTGAACACAAGGCGTCAAATCTTTAATGATTATAAATTGTAGATATTTGTTTTCATTCAATGTTATGCTTGAATAAGCACATTTAATTTACTTATTTACATAAAAATAATTTCTCTTTTATTTAAACTCCATTGTTCTCATTATCTTATGCGTGTTTAATTCAATATTTTATCCTAAGAATCGAAATATCGTTGTATTTTGTTATTTTATGACTAACATTATAATCATCATTTATATGATGACTATTATTATTTTTCAGATCGTGTTCATCACAGCGTTCCCTGACAAAAACAACAACAATCCGAAGTTACGTCAAGTCGATATTAGCGAGAACTATAGGCGTATGCAAGGTAAGAAACAGTGGTTTATTATAATATTTTTTTCTTAGACCAATTAATATTGCCGTCTCATCAAACGATGAGAGTAAAGGAAAAAGGAGTGAACTTGTATATTGCGCACACTTGTGCACTATAATATCTCCTGCGCACCTAGCTGGCTTCTGTTGAGATTGGCCGCCGGAGCCGAAACTAGGAGGGCTTCATTCATTAATGAAACAAGTCCAACGGCATAGCAAACAAGCTCATCTAGCTTAACTTATGCAATAGAAGAATATTTAAAAATCGCTCGACGTTGGTCGGTGACGTAAGCATACACGTGACGGGAAAAAGACCACGACAGCTCCTGAAGGTCTTTTTTTTGTAAAATTTAGTATATTTTTAATATAAAGTAGTCGGAACAAATCTATATAGATATAGATTTTTCATGTTAGGAGGGGTACCTTACGATTTATTGCCAAGGGCCCTTAACATGTAGTTTAAAACCATTATCAATGGCCAAGGTTCGCTATAACCCGATCTTGTCAGCTTCCCTTTTGTAGAATCTAATTTATGCATATTGGTACATATATATGTTGTGTAGGGTTCCCTTTTTGAAAATTTCACCTTTCGCCTCTGCCCAGTATTCCATCATACTTTAATTAAAATAACTATTTTATCTGAACATATAAATCTATGACTGCGGCGGTAGAGTTGTATGTGTGTGCGGCACGCCTTCTGCTCTAGCTCGGGTTAAAATTCCAAATTCCGAAAAATTATATTGGATTTTTTTGCACGTTATTAGCGCGGAGTATGGAATTTGTGCCTTATCTGACGATAGGCTCGCCCCCTATCACTTCATGGGAAGAAATCCACACAGCGAAATCAGGAGCACTAGCGGTGCGCATTTGCACCGCTTCAGTATGCACAAATGTATCCAATACTTAATCTAGAATGCCTATTACACAAACGTTTTTCTTTACGAATAAGTTTACTCGTATTACTATTATTACAGCTGAAGATATATTGAACATTACCTTCCTCATGGAAAATACTGATCAGACAATCGATTTGGAACTTTTACAAGAAATGTACATAGATATAGGTATACAGACCATGGAGAACGAAAATGTAAAGAAACTGATGCAAGAGACAGATCAACATTTCGACGCTGTGATTATTGATTGGGTGGATACTGATCTTTACGCTGGGTAAGTTCATACTATTGATCATTTTAAAAGTGTTACAATGGTAGATATGACGAGACGTGTGAGTTGCTCTTTTGAGAATGCGCACGATTTGGAAGGAGATTACAAAAGTTGAAGTTATATAAAACTAGCTTTTGCTCGCAGCTTCCTCCGCATTAAGGAGTTTTTCGGGATAAAAATTCCGCTAAAAAAAGTATCCGATTTAATTTAATTTTTTGGCTCACTATTTTGGTCATATACTTCCCTATAATTGATAGATATGTTGTCGTGGACTTGTATTTAGAATTATTTAAGACACACCATCCTACAACCCGATGTATTTAAACTCCAACGGTTTAGGCAGCGTACGCCAAGATGGCAATTTCATTTTCCAACTCACTTGATAATGTATCGTTATATATGATCAAATTACACAAAATCATTATAAATTTTAGCCTATGTGTTATTCTGATGTATAACCAATATTATTGTAAAGTTTCATCCAAATCCGTTCTGTAGTTTTTTCATGAAAGAGGCACAAACATACATACATCCATCCATCCTCACAAACTTTACTTTTACGGGCCTTCTCTACTACTGACTACTTATGTCTTACTCCACCACGCTGACCTAGTGCGGATTGATAGACTTATATTTAATTTATACGATGTTACGCCTCATACGGTGTTACCCGAACACATCACAACGTGATTATGTAATTTATTTAAACATCATCATATTGTTAAGGGTAATCGAGTTATAAAACTCTATTACCTTTGCCTCGATTGCTGAGTGCGTTAACTCAATTGCTTTTAACAATATGATAACGTTCAACTACCTTGAATACCTATTGTAGTGTTTGCGGTTGGAGTATTCGTGGGTACCATTGGTTAAAATATTTTATTTTTCATTTCTATTGCAGTAGCGTAAGGTCCATATAATCCGATTCCTGCTGGCTTCCCTTTCGTAATTTGTTTAAAATTGCAAACCGCATTTATTATTAGTAACTATTAAAAAAGCGGTGATAGCCTAGTTGGTCAGGGAACGGACTGCCGAGACGAATGTCCGCAGGTTCAAATCCCAAGGGCACACACCTCTGACTTTTCTAAAAAAATATGTGTGTATTCATTGTGAATTATCGCTTGCGCTTTAACGGTGAAGGAAAACATCAGTACAGTGATTTAGAGACTTTTGTAGCAGGAAGGGTCTTAAACACTCATAATCCCACACTTTCCATTACATTACACATAAACATAAAATAGCTCTATTCCAAAATTCCAAAATATGCATTTCCTGACTTTGCATACATACATACATACATTTGCATACATACATTAACCATAAATATCCTTAAAACTTACATTGCCAGCGATACAATTTTAAATTATGGCTTCTAATTGCGGATTTCCTTAATCTAGTATGATGCAATTAACTCCTTTTTCTGTTCAATTAACGACATAACAAAATATTAAGTTAAAAAACATACGCGCTCCGAAAATATCACCTATGTTTTCTGATTATGATAAAAAACGGTTAACCTTTGTTGTGTACATGACTGACTAAACAAAAAAACATATAATAGTCGATAGCAGACTCTAAATTTGGAACAAGCAAGGCCGAAACGTACTTGCCGCTACAATTGACATCAAAAGTAATTCGCTCGACCCTGAAATAATATATTCGAGATCTTAATCAATACTACCGTTTTATTGTTGTGGTAGCATCGTTATTTGGCAAGTTTATCGGTTCAACTCCGTCAGGCATCAATTTGGTTTACTTTTTTCCGGGCCGCACGGATAGATAGCCTGGCTAACATTGGATCAAAAACGCTACGCCTCTGCATACATAGACAGTTTGGTATGATTAACGTTAAACCGTTTGATGTACCTATTTCTTCTCTTCTTCTTCCTCTTCTTCATCATTCTTTATAAGGCTTTTCAACCTATTCAAAGCCTCATTTAACATATTCCGTTCGTTGCGGCATTGAGCTCTTTTCATCCAGTTTAATCCGGCGTTGTGTTACCTTTACCACGTCAGTGCCATCAAACATGAAAGCGAGACTAAAAAATTCAAATTATTTGAAAAATACAGATATAAGCACGTAAAGCCGTTCTGTCCTGCGCCTGATCCCATTACGGTCATGTCGGACTGCCGTTACACCGATCTATGAGAGTGAAGAAACAGAGAGTGCACCTGTGTATTGCGCACACACTTGTGCACTATGAAATCTCCTGCGTATCTGGCCGATCTCCGTTGGCTGCTGTGGCCGAAATTCGGCTAGGAGCATCGATATACATAAGTCAATGGCTAGGAGAGATTCAGTTTTTTGTTTTATAATCTTAATTGATACTGTTTTGACAACATATATCAATATTGTATAGATAATCAGATTACCGACGAGAGACTGTAATACTTGATAACGTACGGCATTGACTGATTTATTAATTTTCTTTATTGACTGATAAAATTAACCCAATTTCATCACATTTCGCAATCGTTTTATCTTACGGATATGGCAATCTAATAAAGCCTTTGATATTCTGGTCCCCGGAAAGAACAGAACGGAGTAATAATCGTGTATACCAAGGTTAGTAACTTCCGTTTATAGCGACAACGTGATTTCAATCACTCTAAATCGTTTGTGTCCCAAGACAACATTTATCTTTATTTTCCTACTACTATTTACTTCCTACTTTTGCTTACATTTCACAGCGTGATTGTTAGTCTATAGGTCACAGAAGTGCCTCAATTTACGATTCTGATTGAATACTAAAAATTTTAATGGAATCACTTTACGAAAAATCACCCTCAAACTTGTTGAATTGAAAATAACCAGCACTATACCTTCTAATATATCCTTTCAGATTCGCCGGAGTCTTCAATACTCATCTAATATGGTCGTACTCCATGGGGCCATACTGGCCGATTTTAAGACTGATTGATGGGCACTCAAATCCGGCGTACAGTATCAACAATATGTCGCCAAACACCTTACCCCTGGGCTTCAGACAAAGGGTTGAGGAACTTTGGAACCAGTTGCATTGGAGTTACATTAAGAAGTAAATATATTATTGAAAGATCAGAAAGCTAAAATAAAATATCTATTTGCAACAAGAGTAGGTTATTATTGTAAACTGTTTATAGATTTTTTTTTCTGTCTATTTGCATATTGTCAAGAACAAGACCAGAAACTAAAAGAAACTGAGTCCAAATATCGTAAAATAAACTAATAAGAGAGAATCAGATACTAATTAATATCTTTTTGATCGGTTTAAAAATCAGTCTTATAGAGCAGCATCCCTGCCCTTCAATAAATAAGAATGTAACCAACAGTTCAACCTACTCAGAGAAGAAAACACTTTGCAATAAATCTTTTGAACTTACAGTTTCTTAGTGTTCGAGAAAGAAAAGTCTGTGTATGAGAAGTATTTTGGCCCGTATGCCGCTATGCGAGGCAGAACTCTCCCGCCTTTTGAAAAGGCCATCTACAACGCCAGTCTTGTGATCGCGAATGCTCATCATGCGATCGGTGGGTGGCCACAAACACCGCAGAACTTTAAGTTCGTGGGAGGATGTTACATCGAGGATCCACCTAAGTCATTGCCTGCGGTAAGTTAATTTTCGTTTGATCTGGTCAACAAATCCAGAATGATTTCTTTAAAAGAAAAATGTACCTTTTTGGAAGAAACACATTGAACGTTGGAAAAATTACGCTAATTGGAAATATATTGTAAATTGAAATGACAATTGTTGGGCAGAATAAGGACGGGGAGCTAAGTAGTAAGGGGAAGTTATGTAGTAAAATGAAGAAGAAAAGTGATACAATTCAGTAAAATCTAAATTCAATACAGTGCATGAAACATTAAAGTTTGATATAAATATATTGTGAAACCTATAGCCTGACCGTTCCCAATGTATATTTTCTATATTATGAATAAGGTGAATGCTATTAATGTTTATTGAAATATGTTTCTGACAGAGACGAGATGCAAATAACAGCTAATAGTTTAAATTTTTTAAAACAATCCGAATGCATAATATCGTCGTTTGCATGTCCTCGAGCATTGAATTTTGATGCATATCGCTCCTATAAATATAGCCCTTGCATATGCAATATAATGCATTATATAATGATGCTATTTCAATCATGACTTTTGATGCAATGAATTTAATGATCTATTACGTCAGCTGTCATTTTCCTTTTTCAGGACTTGAAGAAATTGATGGACAGCTCTACTAACGGAGTTATATACTTCAGCATGGGCTCTACTTGGAGAAGCAAGGACATACCAAAGCAGTTAACGGAGGGATTGTTAAATATTTTCGGAAAATTAAAACAAACAGTCATCTGGAAATACGAAGCGGATTTGCCAAACAAGCCTAAGAACGTGCATATACTCAAGTGGGCTCCACAAACTAGCATTTTGGGTTAGTATAATTTGACTTCGGCGTATTTATTTTAGGTACCAAAACGTCTAATCTGTCAAAGTAAGTAAGTAACCAGTAAAAGCATATTTATATGCTCATCTCCTTTACAGCTCATCCCAACTTAGACTTCTTCATCACGCACGGTGGTCTCCTGTCATCAACAGAAGCCATTCATTTTGGTGTTGCACTAATAGGAATCCCAATTTACTACGACCAGTTCCACAACATGGTGAAGGCAACAACCGCCGGATATGCTATCAAAGTGAATCTCAACTATGACTTAATTAAAAACTTGGATGCAGCCATAAAAGAAATGCTGACTAATCCATCGTAAGTATTATTTCCTATCGTCGTAAAGATTATAATTGTCCATGATTCACAAGTTGATTTTATATCATTGTTTATTGAATGCAGACTTGCCTATCTACCATAATTCCCAGATTATGTTTTGAAGTTCTTTAAAAGACAAAGTATTAACCAATCAAGGGATATCTTCTAGCTCTTAAACTTCAACTTTCTTTGCAGATACAAAGCAATGGCCAAAGAACTTCAGATGAGGTACCATGACAGACCAGTAAAACCTTCAGTAGAAGTTGTCCATTGGATTGAACATGTAGTGAAGACCAAAGGAGCTCCTCACTTGCGTTCGCCTGCCCTACATGTGCCTTTCTACCAGAAAATTTTCCTAGATTTACTTGCCCTTGTATTTTTAGTTTTATTATTAATAGTTATAGGTTTATATTTCTTGTTAAAACAACTGTTTAAGTTAGGAACTGCTGAGAAACGTAGCAAAGTTGACTAGTTTTAGGTTTAATCTGGTGTATTTGTGTGTAGATGTGCATTGTGAATTATAGTGAGACGATTATTATTTACTAGACTTTGTTATTCTTGTTTGTTGAAATTCTAATTAAATATAAATAATATTGGAAAGGTCTTTTTTCTTATTAAGGTTTGATTTGAAATCATGAGATACATTTTATCAATCAAATCATCAAATGTCCTGACCAAATATAAAAATAAAACAATTGAGATATTATTTGTAAGAAAGTAATCTTAATTTGATTGAAAACTTAGTTCCACGTCGAGAGTGTATTTCCAGTGTAAGTATAACGGACATTATCTGTACCTAGTATATCTGAATAATGTCACTGGCTAATACATGTATATCCAACAATTCAAAATTTGCACCGCTTAGATCCAGAAAACAATAAACCAATAACTTTTAGTATTCATTTAAAAGACGTTTGTTATTCCAAATTTAAGCCTTTTGGTCTGTTCTTAAAAAAAAGAAATATGGTTTTCCTTTGGTTACTGAGTAATTACAATTAAAATATATCACATAGCTACTAAACAGACTAGCACTGTTCCGGTAGAGATTTAAGGTAATGTCTTATAATACCCTGAAATCGCCCCCAATGCGTTGACGAACGCTACGGCGAGCTTAGTCGGTACGCTGATGTGCATAGCATGTTGGCAACTCCGACATACCTGCTTTGGTTCCTCGGACTAATGCAAGATCTTAAAGTAATTTCCCCGCAAAAAAAGGAATCACACAAAAGGCCTACGAAGTATCAAGAATTTTCGGGATTATCATGATTGGATAATGAACTTACAACAATCACATATCACCAGATTTATATCCAAATTTCTTTTAAGCTCTGAATGACTATAATGACCTAAATATTTTTAGTTCTGTCTATTATTCCAAGAGAGATATTCGTTGAATAAGTTAGCATAAAGTACAGAATAGTGTAATTTACCAAAAAACAAATATTTAATTTTTATTAACCTTTTCTCAGATTTTAAGTTCATTAGGACGATAATCAAACACACGCTGATCACCAAAACGCCTGAAGGATGTTACAAGAGTTTTCGGTGACAGGTATAGGCTTATGCAGCCTAATTTAGGTCATATTTTACGTTAGAAGTAGACTCAATCGAAAGCTAGTACTAAATAATCAATATTCATAGTGGTGCATTTACAAAAAACATTGCGCGGTACCGGCGCAAAAAATAACAAACAAACCTAAAAATGTCTACTTACTGAAGTGGGCTCCACAAACAAGCATTTTGGGTAAATACCTGATGATTCCTTATATATACGTGAATGTTAGATATTGAAATAAAACTATTTGACGGGTTTAATCACGGTACGCGAAAAAGGAATACCTTTCGTTACGATTTATTGCACACACGTATCTCGATAAGATAATAAAATGAATTTTAACTGATTTCCGCAAATTCCCGCCGTAGAAATATTTATGAATGAAATGTAGTTACATAGATGAACACAGCTGCGCCAGTCGGTCTCAATAGTTCACACCGAGCGGCCGCGAAAATGAAGTTGTTCGTATTATTAGGGTTGTGTTTAAGTGTTGTTGAGAGCTATAGGTTTCTAGTATGCAATCCTATGCCTATAAGGAGTATCACTCTGCTGGCTGAAGGCATTGTTAGACATCTTCTCAATGCTGGACACGAGGTACCTATTCACATTTTTATTTAATAATGATTTCTTATGTTTACGAGAATGTTAGACATTGAATTAAAACTATTTACAGAGTTTATCGCGGGTTTTTTATATTTTTTCTCTTCCGACGTTTCGAAGACTTTGCAGCCTTCATGGTCACGGCGCGGACTGAGTTGGTATGCGCTGGACAGACAGAAAAGACGTAAGTCGCGACCAGGGCGCGAAAATTGAAATTGAAATATCCGTTTGCCAAGATGTCACAGCGTATAGTACCACAAAAATAACATATTTACAGAAGATATTTTAATATGTCCTTTAAAAACGTGCAAATCAAACAATAATATAAAGTATTTTACATTAGTGTTTTGCTATTTTACCGTAGATCGAGTACCCATCGCATGAGTGCAAAATTTTTGTATGACAATCTTCCCAATGTCCGCTATACATAATCTTATACATTTTTGGGTATTATAATATCTAGTAAGTACGTTAATTAAGTACTTTTTAAATCACCTTCACAAAAAAAGTAATTCCCGGTGTATGAGGCAGAGCATAACATGCGTTATACCTAACTTTAGGTGTCTTCACTGACTACCAGGAAAATACTTAACCTAACAGGGCCCTTATTCTGTATGATAGTGTAACTACGTAACGCGGCCGCGTCATGTTATCTTCGAGAAATGTGCGTGGAATGGCATTCTGTAAGCCAAATTTCTATAGTCCTAAACATGATGCGTTGTTACGTGCTTGTTACGCACTGTTAAAATAACGTGCGGGATAGAGAATAAGGGGATGAATACATCCCCCAAGGCAATTCTTGTGCGTTCGGCCTCCACTCTGAATGCACGCCCATGCACGGAGGTCACTTGTCGCGGCTCTAGGCACACAGTTTAGTGTGTATCCCTCTTGGTTGCAAAATTCACATTGAGGTCTATAAGGGCTTACGAACATCTCCCTTCCTTCTCCCCTCCGCCCATCCTAATATAGTTCCATGTCCTCCCATTATACTTCCTTGTCAGCTATCCCATCCCTATTCTCCTAGGGACTGCCGTGGTTGCTAAGCCTGGGAATCGCCTGTACACCGTTCGCAGGGTACCCCCCGTGACATCTACCGTGCCTCCCCAAAATGAAAAGAAAAACTGCTTGTACGTCATTCCAGACCGCAAGTTGTCCATTTATTATGGATTATATATTGTACATATTTGTTTCCATTCAATTTTATGCTTGAATAGACACATTTAATTTACTTATTATCATAAGATTTATTTATCTCTATCTTATTTTAATTCAATTGTTCTAATTAACTTACGCGTGTTTAATGAAATATTTTATCCTAAGAATCGAAATGTCGTTGTGTTTTATGTTATATAAATTATATTTTAACATTTATCATCATGACTAGCATTATAATTATCATTTATGTGATAACTATTATTATTTTTCAGGTCGTGTTCATCACAGCGTTCCCTGATAAAAACAATAACAATCCGAAGTTACGTCAAGTCGATATTAGCGAGAACTATAGGCGTATGCAAGGTAAGAAAACAATGTTGTATTATAATTACATTTTTCTTAAGTCTTCAAAGTTTTTTGCAAACATTCTATGAGAGCAATAATATTGGCTTCTCATCGGACTGTGGGAGTGCAGGAACAGAGAGAGCAATTGTGTATTGCGCACACATATATGCACTATAATATCTCCTGCGCACCTAGCTGGTTTCCGTTGAGATTGGCCGCCATGATGGAAGCTAGGAGGGCCTCATTCATTCATGAAAGCAAGTATAACGGCATAACAAACTCATCTATCTTAATTGATGCAATGAAAGACTATTTACAAATCGCACGACGTTAGTCAGTGATCTAAGAATACATGTGACGGGCTATTTACCACGCACTTAGCTCCAGGAGGCCCCAATTTTTCCCCAATGTTTCTTTTTAAACCCTATTTAAAAAAAAAAAATGCCAAAGGTTTTACTAAACATATTTATCTCTAAACACATTTAAAACTTCGTGCTGTCACTGTCATCTTTTTAAGAGTTGAGGAAGACAGCAATATGATTAAAACAAATTTAGCATTAATCATATTTAGTGAGTGGTTGTGCAAGTCAGCCTTAATCTAAAATGCTTGTTACAAAACTGTTCTCTTTACGAATTAAATATGTTACTATCATTACAGCTGAAGATATGTTAAACATTACCTTCCTCATGGAGAATACTGATCAGACAAACGATTTGAAAGCTATACATGATCTATGTATAGGCGTAGGTATACAGACCATGGAGAACGAAAATGTGAAGAAACTGATGCAAGAGACAGATCAACATTTCGACGCTGTGATTATTGATTGGATTGAAACTGATATTTATGCTGGGTAAGTTTACACTATTGAACATTTTATAAGTGTTACCCTCCTTTTGCAATGGGTAAACAGATCTCGCAAAAATCCGGTGCCTAGGGACTCGCATTACTTAATACCGCTACCACGTACAGACGCGGTAGCAGCTCATAACCTTGAATGATATAGACGTGACTTTATTTTATCAAGTAGGTGTACTTGTAGGTGTACAATTACTGCCGCAATATAAATAAATCTTAACTCTTATCAATATTTATAACGCACGTCGCTGACACACAAAATTACCGGCATCCTTTTGTAGTTTAATTAGTAATCATCCAGTTCTCTATGATTATAATAGACCAGAGTATTGCAATAACTCTTTGTATGTTAGCGAGATACACCAGCTAACACATCTTAATCTTCGGAAGAAGTCATGTTATCGAGTCAAAATCGGACAGCTGAAAACCGTAATAGTCTGTTGCGACGCCCAGCGTCGCATCCGTGCCTCATCCCTTCTATATGTTTTAAAAAATCGCGACGGCGTCCCGTCCGTGCCCTGTCTGCACTCCACGTCTATAAACATTCTTAAATTATTTTCAGACATTGTGAAATACCCACGATACTTAAAATAATTACATTATTTGTTTACTTTTCATACATAATTTACAGTATTTACATACCACATACAAATAATAATAAATGACATGATAACATTGTTTATCAAGTCATTAAGGATTATTTTATAATTACCATTTGTATTTATATACTTGGTAGTTAATAAGACAGAAAATCTTTTTTTGCTAATCATCATGACAGACTTCCATTTTATTGGCCTGGTTAGTAACACAATTACTTAATATTTCGTAAGCACAAGTGCTGTACAATTTGTTTGCAAAGCACATTAAGCCGTTGGTCCTGCGCCATCTTAATTTATTATATTATATAATGCGCAATCTGCAATTATTACGTACTCACAATAAATAATTATAATTAATCACATCCACCACCACATGTTATAACATAAGATGTTGTTATGTTTTGTCATGTTTTGTTGTATTTTATCCTTTTTGTCTGTTTTAAGTTTCTACTTATATATCTAAATAATATTAGTAAAAAATATTATTATTTTTGCCGCTGTACTAATATATAAATTTGCATGCTGTAGTCTTCTATAATTGAAGAGGCACGTCACATTGTTAATTGTACAAATACTACGACATTGTATTTCTTATATGCCGTGTATACTTCGTTGGAGGTCCTTAAATAATTAAATAAATCTCCAGTCGTGTCGGATTGCCGTCTCACCGATTTATGAGAGTGAAGGAACAGAGAGTGCACTTGTGTATTGCACACACTTTTGCACTATAAAATCTTATCGTACCTGGCTGATCTCCGTTGCGATTGGTCACCATAGCCGAAATTCGGCTAGGAGCTTCGATCATGTTATTGTTGATCGAAGGGCAAAAGAGATTGAATTTGTTTGTTTATATAATCGTAATTGATACTGTTTTGATAACATATATCAATATCAAGTATTATAGTTTATAAATAATCAGATTACCGACGAGAGACTATCATACCTGATAATGTACGACCTTGACTGATAACCCAATTTCATCACATTTTGCAATCGTTCTATCTTGTGGATATGGACATCTAATAAAGTCCTTGATAATCTGGTCCCTGGAAAAAATAGAACGGAGGAAGAATTGTATGTACCAAAGCCAGGGGCTTCGGCTTATAGCGACAATATGGTTTCAATGAACCTACATCGTTTTATAATTATTATTCGCTGACGACACTTCTCTAATATTTAAACTAAATAGAAGGGAAGGAAATTTTGTAGAGCCAAATAAAGTATTTAAATTGATTTCTGACTGGTTTTCTGCCAATAATCTTCTATTAAATGCAGCAAAAACTAAATGTGTCCGATTCTCGTTACTGAACAAAATTAATGGAACTGATATTGATTTAGACGGGAATAAACTAGAATTAGTACCCTCAACAGTCTTCCTTGGGGTTTCTATCGATAGGAAACTACAATGGGGACCCCACATTCAAAGAATTTCGAGTAAATTGAGTTCTGCAGTCTTTGCTATTAGGAAGATCAGATATTTAACTGATGTGGCTACGGCAAGGTTAGTATATTTCGCTTACTTCCACAGCATTATGTCTTATTGCATTCTTCTGTGGGGTACTGCAGTAGATCTGCAGACCATTTTTATCTTACAGAAAAGAGCGATTCGTGCAATTTATAACCTTCGGTCTCGCGATTCCCTTAGAGAACTGTTTAAGGAGGTGAATATACTGACTTTGCCAGCTGAATACATTTTTCAAAAATATTATGTATGTCCGTAAGAACCTAGGTACTTTTATGAAAAACAGTGACTTGCACTGTTTGAACACTAGAAATAAGAATAAACTAGTTGTTCCAAATTTCCGGCTCTGTAAAACAAATAAATCTTATCTAGCGAATTGTATTAAATTCTATAATAAAATCCCTCTTGAAATAACCAATCTGCCCGGCTACAAATTTAAGTGTCATGTTAAGCGCGAATTAATGTCAAAGGGGTATTATAATGTAAAGGATTACCTCGATGATCAGACGGTTTGGAAAAACAGTCCTGCACACCCTGTCCAACCCTATGTTAACGCCAATATTATAAATTAACTACATAAACGTCTCATGTGTACCTTTCTACAATTTTGACATTATACTGGGTAACAGTTTTAAATTTACGTGACATATTTTATTTTATATTGACTCATTGAATTATCAATGTATAATAGACGACCGACCGATCATTTTGTTGCACCAGCCTTAAAATCTATAATCAAACAATGACAAAATATTAAATGAAAATATTATGTTTGTAAATGTAGGCGTATGCACGCTGTACACTGACTGTTTCATAGTTTTTATAATTTTTTTAGTATTATTGTTTTTTTTTTTCGTTAATTTTTAGTTATTGCTAAATACTTTTATGTGGATTTTCTCCGCACTTTTACGGTGATGTGCGTGTATTAGCTTATATAATTAATCAGACTTTGTATAGAAAAGACTTATTAAAAAATATATATATTTAATAACAATATTATAAAAGAATGGACAATTGATGACAAAAAATAAAGCCCGGAGTTTCTTTCTGCCTTTCTTCTTCGGGTAGTCATCGCTTAGGTAGTTAGTGAAAGGCTGGTAGGTTAGCTAGGTTAGGGTTTTTATCGTCCTCACCGGTGAGGATCGCGACGCGTTTCTCCCTTATTGCTTATTTAAAAATACATACATACATAATTTTATTTCTTCTTCCCTGCCAGCCCGAGCTGGCTTCTTTGTTTACCAAGTATATTTTTCATTTATTTTATTGTCTTTGTTTATATAAGCTAATCTAATTAAGTAATAATTGAATATTCTCATGTACCTTGACTTATCATAAGTGCAACTATGTTCGCCTACGTGATGAGTAAAGCATTTTTATTTTATTTTTTATTTTATTTATTTTATTTTGCCTCTAGACAAAATTGATCTATATTTTCCTACTACTATTTACTTCCTCCTCTTGGTTATATTCCACAACTTGATTTTCCGTCTGTGTTTAGTGTAGAAGTGCCTCAATTTACGATTTTGATTGAATACTAAAAATTTTAATTGAATCACGAAAAAAAACCCTCAAGATTGCTGAAATGTTTAACCAGAACTATAATAGCCTTTACCTTCTAATATATCCTTTCAGATTCGCTGAAGTCTTCAATACTCATCTAATATGGTCGTACTCCATGGGGCCATACTGGCCGATGTTAAGACTGATTGATGGGAATTCAAATCCGGCATACAGTGTCGATAATATGTCGACAAACACCTTGCCCCTGAGCTTCAGACAAAGGGTTGAAGAACTTTGGAACCAGTTGCATTGGAGTTACATTAAGAAGTAAATTTATTATTGAACCTAAAATAAAATTTATATTTGCAAGGTTGTTATTAGAAACTGTTTATAGAATTAATTATCTTTCTATTCGCATATTTCCAAGAGCAAGACCAGTAACTAAAAGTAAAAGAAATTGAATCCAAATATCGTAAAATAAACTAATAAGAGACAATCAGAAACTAATTAATAGATTTGTGATTGTTTTGAAAATCAATCTTATAGATCAGCATCAGGGAAGGCATCCCTTCAATAAATATAAATGTAACCAACAGTTCAACCTACTCAGAGAAGAAAACACTTTGCAATAAATCTTTTAAACTTACAGTTTCTTAGTGTACGAGAAAGAAAAGTCTGTGTATGAGAAGTATTTTGGCCCGTATGCCGCTATGCGAAGCAGAACTCTCCCGCCTTTTGAAAAAGCCATCTACAACGCCAGTCTTGTGATCGCGAATGCTCATCATGCGATAGGTGGATGGCCACAAACACCGCAGAACTTCAAATTCGTGGGAGGATGTTACATCGACGATCCACCTAAACCATTGCCTGCGGTAAATTGATTTCCGTTTGATTTGGTCAGCAAAATCCAAAATAATTTCTTTAAAACAAAAATGTACATTTCTGGGAGAAACGCATTGAACAAATAATATGTGAAACCTATATCCTCATCTTTCTCAATGTGTATTTTCTAAATTATGAATTATCATAATGCTTTTAGTATTTATCTAAATACGCCTTTGATGGAGCCAAGATGCAAGAATGTTTAAACTTAGTATGCAAACCATTTCGAATGCATGATATCAAAGTTTGCATTTCCTGGAGCATTGAATTTTGATGAATATCGCTTCTATAAATAAAGCTCATGCGAATATTAAAAATAATATGATGGATTAATGTATTACATCAGCTGAGATAACATTTTCTTTTTTCAGGACTTAAAGAAATTGATGGACAGCTCTACTAATGGAGTAATATACTTCAGCATGGGCTCCACTTGGAGAAGCAAGGACATACCAAAGCAGTTAACGGAGGGATTGTTAAATATTTTCGGAAAATTAAAACAAACAGTCATCTGGAAATACGAAGCGGATTTGCCAAACAAGCCTAAGAACGTACATATACTCAAATGGGCTCCACAAACTAGCATTTTGGGTGAGTATAATTGGACTTCGGCGTATTTATTTTAGGTACCAATAAAACGTCTAATCTGCCTAAGTAAGTAAGTAACCAGTAAAAGCATATTTATATGCTCATCTCCTTTACAGCTCATCCCAACTTAGACTTCTTCATCACGCACGGTGGTCTCCTGTCATCAACAGAAGCCATTCATTTTGGTGTTGCACTAATAGGAATCCCAATTTACTACGACCAGTTCCACAACATGGTGAAGGCAACAACGGCCGGATATGCTATCAAAGTGAATCTCAACTATGACTTAATTAAAAACTTGGATGCAGCTATAAAAGAAATGCTAACTAATCCATCGTAAGTAATATTTCCTATCGTCGTAAAGAATAAAATTGTTCATGATTCACAAGTTGATTTTGTATCATTGTTTATTGAATGCACTGTCTACCATAATTCCCAGATTATGTTTTGAAGCTCTTTAAAAGACAAAGTATTAACCAATAAAGGGATATCTTCCAGCTCTTAAACTTCAACTTTCTTTGCAGATACAAAGCAATGGCCAAAGAACTTCAGATGAGGTACCATGACAGACCAGTAAAACCTTCAGTAGAAGTTGTCCATTGGATTGAACATGTAGTGAAGACCAAAGGAGCTCCTCACTTGCGCTCGCCCGCCCTACATGTGCCTTTCTACCAGAAAACGTTCCTAGATTTACTTGCTCTTGTATTTGCAGTTTTATTGTTAGTATTTATAGGTTTATATTTCTTATTAAAACAATTGTTTAAGTTAGGAACTGCCCAGAAACGTAGCAAAGTTGACTAGGTTTAGGTTTAATCTAGTGTATTTGTGTGTAGATGTGCATTGTGAATTATAGTGGAGACGATAGTTATTTACTAGACTTTGTTATTCTTGTTTGTTGAAATTCTAATTAAATAAAAACAATATTAGCAATGTCTTTTTTCTTATTAAGGTCTGATTTGAAATAATCACATAAAATTTATCTATCAAATGACTGAATACAAAAATTTTAAAAATGAGATATTTCAGTTGCGTAATTGTTATTTTAATTTGATTATATTGTAAATACATAAGGTTTACGTTTGTTCAGCCTTCTCCAGAGCCAGTACACAATATATTAATAACTTGTAGTTTTTATTTCATAAGAAGTTTGTAATTCCAACATCAAAACCTTTTTGGTGTTTTGTTCTTAAAAAAAGAAAGATGGCTTTTCCTAATACAATAATTCCAAGTTTAAAACATAGGTATATTACATATCTACTAGACAGACTCACACTATTCCAGTAGAGATATGTGGTAATCTTGTGATACCCCGAACCACCTTCAATGCGTCGATGAAGGCTATCCCGAGGTTGATTCCGTTCCTCTGCTCTAGTACCCGGTTTGGTAACCTTGACATACCTACTTCTATTCCTTGGATTAATACGGGATCTTAAAGTAACTTCCTCGCGAAAAAAATAGTCACACAAAAGGCCTACCAAGTATCAAGAATTTTAGGGATAATCTACTTGAATAGTGAACGTACAAAAATCACATATCACCAAATTTATATCCTAACTAGCTTTTGCCCGCGGCTCCGCCCGCGTTATAAAGTATTTTAGGCTAAAGTTTTCCGTTATAAAAGTAGTAGTTTCCCGGGAGCCTATGTTCTTCCCAGGGTCTCAAACTGTCTCCATACCAAATTTCATCTTAATACGTTGGGTAGTTTTTGAGTTTAACACGTTCAGGAGGACAGATGCAGCGGGGGACTTTGTTTTATAATATATTTTTTAGAACTTTTTAAGTGAAACAATCCCGTCATACATCATTGTTGCCTAACTTTAACCGTTTACGTAGCGCAGGCAATGGAAGCTCTCAAAACTAATATTTTTTTCCCGTTTTTGCAACATGTTTCATTACTGCTCCGCTCCTATTGGTCATAGCGTGATGATATATAGCATATAGCACTCCAGGAACAAAGGGCTATCCAACACAAAAAGAATTTTTCAATTCGAACCGGTAGTTCCTGAGATTAGCCATTACTGCTCCGCTCCTATTGGGTATAGCGTGATGATATATAGCCTATAGCACTCCACGATCAAAGGGATATCCAACACAAAAATATTTTTTCTTTTCAAACCGGTAGTTCCTGAGATTAGCCATTACTGTTCCGCTCCTATTGGTCATAGCGTGGTGATATATAGCTTATAGCGGTCCACAAATAAAGGGCTATCCAACACAAAACGAATTTTGCAGTTGAAACTGGTAGTTCCTGAGATTAGCCATTACAGCTCCGCTCCTATTGGGTATAGCGTGATGATATATAGCCTATAGCACTCCACGAACAAAGGGATATCCAACGCAAAAAGAATTTTTCAGTTTGGACCGGTAGTTCCTGAGATTAGCGCGTTCAAACAAACAAACAAACAAACTCTTCAGCTTTATATAATAGTATAGAAGTATAGATTACTGTGGGATTAGTTACAAAATAAAACTTTACTTTTCTAGTTAATTGCATTTTAAATTTTTTTCTCTCTAACGTCATTAGTCTGTGGTTTCCAAAACTCGTCTGTCATTCACACTTCTCTCTTTTCATCTCGCTCACACACTTTACTTTCCATTCCAAGCATCGCACTAACCTTCCATTCCTACTTTACTATTAAACCCTAAATGACTATAGTGGCATGAATATTTTTAGGTCTATCTATTTTTCCAAGAGATATTCGTTGAATAAAGTATCATAAAGAATAGTATAATTTTCCAAAAAAACAAATATTTAAAGCGTATCTGATGTGATTTACGTAAAGGCCTTTCCTAAGATTTATTTTCATTAGGACGTTAGTCAAATAACACGCATTTACCGTTTTTACTGATCTCCAAAACGCCTGAAGAATGTTATGGGAATTTTCGGTGACTGGTAGAGGTTTATACAGGCTAATCTAGGTCATATTTTACTTTAGAAGTGGACTTTTACACAAAATTACCCTCCATCGGAAACTAGCACTAAATAATCAATAGAGTTCAGAGTGGTGCAACTACAAAAAACATTGCGCGGTACCGGCGCAAACTATTTTCATTCTAATCTCAACTGTATACAGAAATACTTTACGTTGAATTTCAATTGTTACCTATACCCACATTTCCGTGCATTTGTGGCATAAGTGTAGTTTTTCTTTATTGCCAGCTTATCTCAAACATCTAGGAAACCGCATATAGACTAGTAGATATATAAATTCTAGACTCTAGTTGTCGAACTGAGTTGGTCGTACCGAGCAGTCGCTTCCGCGAAAATGAAGCTGTTCGTATTATTAGTGTTGTGTTTAAGTGTTGTTGATAGCTATAGGTTTCTAGTATGCAATCCTATGGCTATAAGAAGTATTACTTTACTGGCTGAAGGAGTTGTTAGACATCTTCTCAATGCTGGACATGAGGTAGGTGTAACAATATTGATTGAGAGGTTAATGGCTTCATTAATTTAGATTACTATCCTTGTATCAATGAGAAGCCCTATTTGACCGTTAACTATTTCATGATAGGGGTTGAATGTGGGTTTTCACCATTTACTCCATTATATTGATTACCAATGCCCTCGAAGTTAGATTTTGACGATTCATATATATCAACTGAAATTGTTTGAAACCATTGTGGGTTTTAATTCATAGTTTCTCATTCAAGTGTCAAACAGTATGTTTCCACAATACAAATATAAGTACCATCTGTCAGGGCATTGATAACGTTATTTATACTCGTGACATGTTTGTTTGTTACGCAACCTCGACCGTGGAACCGAGCGCATCCATGTTTCCGTCTCAGTTGGCATATATTACCCATCTATATGTTGATGATATCGTATGCTTATATGAATGCACTGATATGAATATTTACATTTACAACTGTAATATAAGCAAGATGTATGTCAATAAACAAATGCTCATACAGGCCGGCATAATTGTGTCTACTGGTAGGATCATATTGGATCTGGAAGGATCGTTTATTGAAATGTATCTTGCAGGAATTGTTGTAGTGTTTTATAACATAACAGAGGACATCTGACATTGCGTGATATTTGTGATGTTTATGATTGTATTAATTCATTGTCTAGACTGAAATTGCCTATATATTTTTTTATTCAGTTACAACGAATATCCATTGTACCTTGGGGAAGTGGGGTCCAGATAGATTGTAAATAGATAGCCTCAAATTCACTGTACAAAGTCACCCGCAACCATTTTAATTTTAAGACCTTAAAACCTCTGTTCATTGCAGGTTGTATTTATCACAGCGTTTCCTGACAAAAGCAATAAAAATACCAAGTTACGGCAAATCGACATCAGTGAGAACTACAAACGCATGGAATGTAAGTTTAAAAAAAAAACAATCTCAAAAGTTCATATTCTGGTAGATCGCCTCCAGGATCCAGTAATTATCGTAAACTGAATTACTGAGCATTATGACGACTTACATCTTAAGTTTGAAGGTGTCAAGCACAGTGAAGTGGTACACCGTGACTTGTACTTCAAAGATCTATATGATGCTGGTGCTATTTATGGGGTGTCCATCATGTTGCTAACCATCAGGCAAGTGGCATGCCCGTCTCGTCAATTAATAAAAAAATAACCATGGAATGGTTTAATTCCAGATGGGCAGACGGGCATGATTAAATAGTAAAAATTACATACAAGCTTCTGGAATTTGGAATATAAAGCCCATGCCAAAGGATTGCCTGTTTTCACAACGTATGAGGCAAAAGCTGTACGAACTATGCGTTTACTGGTAAAACCTTTACCGACTTATTTGTTGGTAAAATTAAAAACATGAACTATAATTTTTTCCAATAATTTGTCCATGGACGCAATCATACCCAAAGCTAATAATCTTTATTAGTTTTAAACCTAATTTCTACTCAAAAGTTGAAAATGTTTCTAAATCCATATTTATTTTTACAGCTGAAGATTCCTTGAACATTACTTATGTTATGGAAAATGCTGAATTGAACAATGATCTTAAAGTAATACAAGAAATAGGAATCGACGTGGCAGTACAAACTATGGAAAATGAGAACATAAAGAATTTCATGAAGGAAACTGACCAACACTTCGATGCTGTTATTGTTGATTGGATAGAAACGGACCTTTACGCTGGGTTGGTAAATCTTCTACATATATCTAAATTATATTTAGATAAAAATAATTATATGATTTGTTCATAAAGTTATCGTCTTAAAGCCGTAAGTGTCAAGAGAATTTTCCTATATTAGATACATAAAGTCGCACCTATTCATAATTTATAGAGCTTATTTCCATCCCATGATAGGCAATCGTTACTAACAGTTGACCAAAATCTCAATGAGTCCGATATCAAAGCAATTGCTGGGCTGGAAGGATCTTTCCTATTGAATTTGATTATATTCATTTAATTTAATGCGGCGAAATGTACATGCTAATATTTTCTATGTCTATTCAGTGCAAATTTATGCTTATGTAACAATTCACACGAGCTTTTCAACTTTGAAGATCAGTTAGTAACATACTTAACAACAGTTAGCTTAATTAACGATAATGACGTTATTATTCCAGATTCGCAAGCGTCTTCAATGCACATCTGATATGGTCTTATTCAATAGGCCCCTACTACTCCATGTTGAGACTGGTTGACGGTTACCCAAATCCAGCATATAGTGTGGATCCCTTGTCTGCTAACCAATTACCCCTGAACTTCAGGCAGCGAGTCGAAGAGCTCTGGAATCAGTTACATTGGAGTTACGTCAAAAGGTATTTAACTTCGGCGCTGAAAATACTAAGACATCTATGATCATTTTAACGGCAATTACTATCAGATCTTCCTTAACCTTTTTGTCAATTATGAACTTGAGCTAAAATACGTGGATTCGTCATAGATTACCACCACCGATAAAAACTGTAAATTCGCAATTGTCTCGAATAGAATCAAATATCCTACCTACTCACATCTCTTAATCCAAACGTATTATTTCACGTTTCTAAAAACTTTGCAAAACTCCGCTCGTTTTACTGATAGTAGGGCTCTTATATGTGAGAGTCCGCCTGCGAAGTTACCACCGCAATAATGATTTCTTAAGTTTACGCGAATGTTATAATTTATAAAATGTAGGTAGACATTATAACTCTGACTTTGCGGATGAACAATGCCTTAGCCCCCTCCCCCCCCCCGCATGACCATGAAGGCTGCAAAGTCTTCGAAACGTCGGGAGAAAAGTAAAATATTAAAACCGCGATAAAATTCGTAATTCGTAAAATAGTTTAATTTAAATACTACCGCAATGTTTATTTCTGCGGCTAAGCAACAGTGTTGTGTTCTGTTTTGAAAAAAAAATAGTAGCCAATGTAAGTACTGGACATAATAAAAAAAAAAACTTTTTAATTTACAGGTTCGTCATATACGATGCAGAAAGATCTGTTTATGAGAAATATTTTGCTCCGTACGCTGCCATGCGAAACAGAACTCTAATGCCATACGGAAAAGCTATCCATAATGGAAGGCTTTTGATCGCGAACGCGCATCATGCGATCGGTGGGTGGCCACAAACACCACAGAATTTCAAATTCGTTGGGGGATGTTACATCGATGACCCGCCAAAGCCGTTGCCTGTGGTAAGTTAAGGTTTTACGAGCTATTTCTTAAGATTTGTTTCACTAATCGTCCAATACAATATACAGCGACCAAATATAAAAGTCAAGTTCTCAAATAAATAGTAAACAAAAGAATATGCAGTAACTGCCTTCAAAATTAACTAACGGATATAATTTACTAGAAAATTATGAAACGAGGACTTAGAGACTTGAGTAGCCATTAATACCCAGGAATTAATAGTAGATGTCAACATAACTTAGGTAGGTAGTAGTTTGCATTAAATATTTATTAACTCCGTGTATACTGTATATTGGATGCATTTAAAGTACATTAATTATTTCACTTTTCATATTTAATAAGGATATCGCAATGCACATTAAGTTAGGCTTTCTCGTAATTATTTTGTAAATCTCAGAAAATTTTGCAAATTACTATTTCTATATAAATCGTTAAATCAGATATCTAAACAATAGTATTGAATACTTATTTTATTTTTCAGGACTTAGAAGTAATCTTAGATAACGCTACTGACGGATTCATATATTTCAGCATGGGATCATTGTGGCAAAGTAAAGACATCCCTCAACAGTTAACAGAAGACCTGCTAAACCTCTTCGGGAAGTTTAAGCAGACAATTATCTGGAAATATGAGGCAAAATTAACAAACAAACCTAAAAATGTACACTTACTGAAGTGGGCTCCACAAACAAGCATTTTGGGTAAATACCTGATGACTTCTTATATATACGTGAATGTTAGATATTGTAATAAAATTATTTTACGGATTTTATCGTGGTTATGTATATTATAATTTTCTTCCGACGTTTCGATGACTGCAGCCTTCGTGGTCACAGCAAATAAATACTTTCTATATATTCTTTTCAATTATTTCGGCGTGATTTTCGTACTATTACGATTAAAAAGTAGCATAAGCAAAAGTCAAAATCAAACTACTTTAACAAACAATTATTGTCATTATGTGATGATATGTCTGAATTTACAAGCTCCAACATCGAGTTTTGATAAATATAGAAGTAGTATACCCATTGAGTACTGCGTTTTTGACGATCATAAAGTAGTTTATTCTAATGTATAGTTTACTTGCAGCTCATCCAAACATGAAATTCTTCATTACCCATGGCGGCCTTCTGTCCTCTACAGAAGCCATACATTTTGGAGTTCCTATAATAGGAATACCGATTTCCTACGACCAGTTCCACAACACAATAAGGGCGATATCAGCTGGATTCGCGATAAAAGTTGATCTGAATTATGATTTAACCAAAAATTTAGAAGTTGCTATGCATGAGATGCTTAATAATTATGACACGTAAGTGTTTACATTACAAAATTATTACCAATGTAATTATTTTTTTTATATAATATATACGAGCTCTGCAAAAACCCACCATGGTAAGTGGAGTAGGATCGAGTTAGTGTCGGCTGACCAGAGATGACCCCTCACCAGTCAACACAATTATGCCGGCCTGTTTGAAGCTAGATATATACAGGCTGAACCCGGAACACGACCCACTTATTTTACGTGGGCCACTATGGCGGATTTTACATCTTGTGTACAATGCTCGCTAACCAAGGGGATACAAAAATCCTACATCAGAAAATTACTATCGAAGCTTATAATTTGGACTACGATTTTTTATGCTTATGGTTTTTAGAGACATCTACTACTAAAACTACTAGTGGTAGGCCTCTCATATATGAGAGTCCGCCTGGGTGTGTACCACCGCAATGTCTATTCCTGCCGCCAAGCAACAATGTGTAGTCATTGTTGTGTTCCGGTTTGAAGGACATTGTACTCCTTGTAACTACTAGACATAATGAGACTTAACATCCCACGTCTCAGGATGGCGAGCGCAGTGGAATAGCAACCAATATTTTGTATTTCAAGGTGTTGGATGGTTTTTCTACTGTTTATGGGCGGTCGTGTCACTTACCATCAGGCGAGCGGCAAGCTCGTCTCCTCACTGACAGCAATAAAAAAAACTGACCTCATCATCATCATTATCCGCAACCTGTAAAGTCCCACTGCTGGGTATAGTCCTCTCTCATATCATGCCACCTTTTTCAATCTCGATCCAATCGCATCCAGGTTCGACCCACGATCTTTATAATTTCGTCCACCTATCTTGCTGGACGGTCTATTAAAAAAACATTTTTCATTTTTCAATAAAGTTTTTTACGACATTAATCTTTCTCCTGCAGATACAAAGAAAAAGCCAGAGAAATCCAGATTAGGTATCACGACAGACCAGTAAAGGCTTCAGTAGAAGTTGTCCATTGGATAGAACATGTAGTGAAGACCAAAGGAGCACCTCACCTACGCTCGCCTGCTCTACATGTGCCTCTCTACCAGAAAATGTATCTGGACCTTCTTGCGCTTGTAATTGTAATATTATTGATAGTATTATTAGGTCTATATTTCTCGTTAAAAAAAATAATTAAGTTATTGTCTGTTCCGAAGTATAAAAAGATTGATTAAGTAATCTATTTGATTACTAGCTTTTGCTCGCGGATCCATCTGCGTGATATAGTTTTTCCGGAATGAAAGGTTACCTATGTCCTTTCTAAGATCTCAAACTATCTCTATAGCAAATTTAATTTGATATCGTTCGGTGGTTCACGGCTGGTAAAGTAACAGAGAAACAATGTATTAAAATGGCAAGCATAGTGCAGTGCTATTGATATAAAGTAATCTGTGATTTTATGTTGTGATTTTTTTGCGTTGTTTATGCATTATATTATAGTTGGAGTTACCATAAACCAAAGCTATCTTTATTAATAAAAATATGATTGTTGTCACTTGAATTTATTACTATGTTGCTCTAGTTTTCTAAATCGCTGCTTTCCATTCGCGGTCGAAAGCATGAGCTGACGTATGTATAAATATAATATAATATCAGCATTATACACTGTCTCATTGTTGAGCCCTACTACTGAGAGGGAATAGCCCTTAAGTCCACCTCGCTGGCGTAGTGCGGGTTGGTAGACTTCACACACCCTCGAAAATTCCTAATAGAGAATTTCTCAGGTATGCATGTTTCCTCACGATGTTTTCCTTCACCGTTAAAGCAAGCGATGATTCACAAAGAATACACACATATTTTTTTTTATAGAAATGTCAGTTTTGACGTATGTATGTGTAATATAAATTATTGTTAAATTTGTTGTGTTACTCTGGATCCACACTCTCGTGAGTGCGCCCTCGTGGAAGCCCTCGCCAGAGGCGCGGCAAGCGAGGGCTGCGCGAGCACACACTCTCATTTTATTCTGTTGTCCGCTACGTCTACTCCAAGATGGATATGATTTAAGTGACTATAGTGGATGCGTTGTATACTTTCAAATATGATATTTATCTTCATAGTACTAAGCGTAAAAGGGAGACAGCATAAAATAGGAAAAGATGTAAATGACAATAATACTTAGCCATGGTATATCATTACATTACGCGTGCGCGAAACTTAACGAGTGTAGTTGGTTTGCTCGCTTCGCATCTCGCATCCTTTGACTCAACTTCTTGGTTAAGAAATGACTTAAGCGGATCGAGCGGCGTAAGGTGCCATCCACTCTCATACTAGCGTCGCCTCAACTGCTTCTTGGAGACTGTAGATCTAGGATTAGAATATTGATGTCGCTTGACATTGTTGTGCTTGAACTGTATAAATAAATTGAAATGTTGTTGCCAACAGTCTTGTAATATTATTTTGATATGATTTTTGTTTGAAAATAAATTCGTTTATTGCTATTAATCTATTGTTTTTTTAATGCCTACAAGCCAATAAAACTGAAGTGTAACTACAAATTTGATTGCAACAATCTTCCCCTATGAAGGTTATCATCTTCCCTGCCTTCTACGTTTCCTGACTACATTATACTAACTATTATATTACATTAAACTAACTATAGAGCTACGACAATGGTAATAAGTAAATTCAAATAGCCAAAGATACATAACGCAAACTACTTCATCAATAAATATTTGCGTGAAGTTTGATCTGGGTTTTATAAATAAATACAAAAGGTTGTCATCCATATAATAATCTATTATGCATTAACACATAAATATCTTATATCTTACTTTCTAAATTACATCCAAGTAATTTTAAATTAATTTGTTGCTCGAAAATTACGAGTAGGCGTTATTTTTATACTGTTAAAAATTAAATCAAAGTTAAACTTTTCAAACATTTCTTTCATTGTAATGCAACAGACTACAAACATATTACTATAAAAAAGAATACATACACCATTTTATTATTATTCTCACATTTTGTTTTTATTTTTGGTGGTTACCTTTCTTCATAAATTCTCAGCAATTTTAATGGGCTTAGAAAAAAATACCTGCAGCACCATTGTTATGTTACAGATCAGGTCTAAAGCAAAAAATAACATTATCTTATAACTTCTGTATTTTCTTACTTATTTAAATATCTATCAACAATAACAGCAATGTCATGATGTTACTCAAACTTCCTTTTTCTGCTTTTGTACGAGATCTTGCAATAAATGTTGCTGAGTAACATTTTTATCGCAAGCAATATTGCTATAACCAATGCCAATAAATCCAAATATAATTTCTGGTACCAGGGCACGTGAAGTGCTAAAGAGCGTAGATGCAGCGCGCCATTCGTTTTAATCACGTGTTCCACCCAGAATACCAGTTCTGCGCCTGGTGGTACGAGTCGATCATGATAAACCAGGGATAACTCCTTCACTTTCTGTCGGTACCTGTTGAAAATAAATATGGAACGAAGCGTCAGTTTTTATGCCGCTAAGCAGCACTGTACTAAAACACAGAAGTTCTGAATTGTAGCCAAGTAATTGTATTTTACTAGACTACATCTCTACCCTGGTAATCGATACAGCAGTAAGTCAGAAAAGGCGCTTCTGCTCTGTTACATGGTTAAATACTAAGATGTTTTTATTACATAGATACGTTGTCCGTGCTCAATACTGGCAAGACGAAAGTAAGGTAATTGCCCGACTTAACGGCCAATGCGCGTGCGGCACTAACGTTGTTACATAACTGTCGATGTATTTATATCCTTTTCTAACAAATGTATGCTGCATCTTTTTATTCCTTCTTCGAGCCAATTTGTAATTATATGTACATGTACATACGTGAATATAACAAATACTGCGCCGTTTTTATGTGCCATTTTGTTAGTATATGACGCGTCTATTTGTAAAACGTCATTAGTTAAATAGATTAACTTATCGTTCTTACTGCTGTTTATCAAGAAAAAGCATTTCTAAATAACGTAGGGGTATGAAACCTAGATAGCAAGAAAGTTCGTTTAAAGTACATCGGCCTTTGACTTACTGCTCCCTCGATTACCACGACAGATCCAATATTTTAGAATGACGATTGATCGCCATGCAGAGCTGATACAGAGTTCTGTTTTAACTTTTACTTTGCTACTATTCATATAGTCTTATAGATAAAATAATCATACTTAGGATTGTTCAGCATTTCTCGAATTGTATTATTCAATTCACCGTCCATATCGTAACTCAGGTCTACTTTTCGAGCAATACCTTTATTAACAGCTGTATCGACATTTCTGAATTGGTCTGCAAAAACTGGAATACCGATTATGGGTACTCCGTAATGTATTGCTTCTGTTATTGATAGCAAACCTCCGTGAGTGATGAAGAGGACACAGTTAGGATGGGCTGGAATAACAGTCAATTTGTTATTAGGTTTGCCAAAGTATCTCCCAAATAAACAAAATTAATTCAATATGTCGCCTCCTTAGTTTACTGAACTGTGCATGCGATATACAGAATCATTGATTTTATCCTAGAACCTTCAAATAAATACATCGAAATTGTCAAATTCTCGGAAATTGTAAGGCATAGAAATATTGAGAGCAAATTGCCGCTGTTTTGTACTGTATGTCTTGTGCAACAAGACGATAACGTCTGCGTAGTGCATAAAAGTGTACAAAGGAACCCTATGATATTACTGTTAGGAACTGAAGCGATTTTGATTAAAATAAAAAGAAATATCACTGATAGAAATACTTTCACTAATATTTCACTAACTAACCAACTTATACGAGTGTCAATGACAAACTGCCCCAAATTATTGTAGTATCTCAATATTAGCCAATCACAACGGCCCTATGTCTACGTACTGCGAAGGCTGCCATGCCCTCAGCACTGAGAAACAGACTTGTTATCACAGCATTGCTCCGTCCTTAGATAAAAAACGTCTATAAGAGGGTTAGTGTTTTAGCAAAAGGTGCCACAAATACCATCACAAGAATATTTTTATCCTAACATTGCTTTATGTATGTCAAATTGCATACGTAGCAGGAAAACAAATGTTTTTTGTCATATCACTCTCATTAAAAAGTAATTTGTACCTACTTTAACAAAACAACGAGTCATTACTAACATTATTTTTCGTGATTAGTATATCAAACTAACCGTTCATAAATGGCTTATTACTAATAGTAAAAACATTATTACCGCGCAATTTATGGTCACAAGTAATTACTAAATTATACTTTGTCAAAACTGACTAGCATAATATTATAAAGACAGGTAACATACTCCAATATCCTTTATCACGGCCTACTTCAGCCGGTTTTATATTTCAATACATTTTCCATATGAGTTCATTGATTAGTAGAACTTGGCCCATACCTTGTGGGTTTTAGTCTTAGATCAGAAGACTGGGTAGTGCTGAACTTGTATAGGGACAAGGTTAAGAATATATTCTTCCTATAACGTCACGGGAAATCTTTAGGCCTATGTTCAGCAGTGGACTTTATGTGGCTGATGATGGTGATAATGAACGTCACGGGAACGGGAAAATGCGGAGTAACTTAATGTCCACCAGAAGATAAATTATTAAAATCATGAAGCGAATACTCACCTAAAATGCTTTGTTGTGGTGCCCAATGTCGTATATACACATTTTCCGGCAGATCTGGTAGTACTTCCTCAAACTTCCATATGACAGTCTGATTAAATTCGCTGAACATCCTCAGAAAACTCTTTTTGAGTTCAACTGGTAAGTCTTTACTCTTCATATTAGATCCCATGCTGAAGTAAATGACTCCTCGTTTTGAATCGTCCATTATTTTTTTGAGGTCCTGAAATTTAATATGTTCCTTTTATGCTGAACTAAGTTCGTGCTCAGCACAGAATATAATAATACTGAGAAGTTGTTCTTCCTCATTTCCTTATTCTACTTTAATGCAAGATTAATACAATACAAATTATCCCGTATGTTCCAGAACATTTTTTTAAGATTTTTTTGCTTATTTTTTAGGAACGAATGTTTCCCTAACGTCACGGCTGTCTGGAGACCTAACCCCAGAGGCTAACGTGTCTTTATGTAATTGTAAACGCTAATAAGAAACAAAAAACTCTATGAGAATAACATTCTAAACATAAGTCTATCGCTAGGATATGTATTTCCCATACATAACGTTAGCGTTAACGATTGTAGAAAGGCATCTTGGCTATGATCCCAATTTATAAATGGGTAATAAATTATATTTTTATACATCTCAAATCATCAAAACCGTTCTCTTTATATAATAATAATAATAATATCAGCCCTGTATTATATACTTGCCCACTGCTGAGCACGGGCCTCCTCTACTACTGAGAAGGATTAGGCCTTAGTTCACCACGCTGGCCTAATGCGGATTGGTAGACTTCACACATCTTCGAAATTCCTATAAAGAACTTCTCAGATGTGCAGGTTTCCTCACGATGTTTTCCTTCACCGTTAAAGCGAACGATAAATTCACAAAGAATACACACATGATTTTTTTAGAAATGTCAGAGATGTGTGCCCTTGGGATTTGAACCTGCGGCCATTCGTTTTGACAGTCCGTTCCGCACCCAACTAGGCTATTGCGCTATGTATCGCTACCGTTCTCTTTATTAATCGTTTTTTATAATTTGGCAAATTTGTTACGATTTTTTTTTACTTTGCATATTTTTGTTGGATTTTAGTTAATTGGAACTCATCGAAGAGATGCAATTAATTCAATAAATCTTGTAATGTTGAGGTTGATAAAAAGAGCTTACTTACCTCGGGTAATGGTTTTACTTTAGTGTCGATGTGATATCCCCCAATTCCTTTATAGTTCTGTGGTACTCTTGTAGGGAAGCCAAGAGATACATGGGAATTGCCCAGCACCAAAGATGCATTGTACCTTAGCTCTTCAAAAGAAGGAATTGACTTAACCTTCTCTTTTAAAATTGGTACTATATGATTTTTATATGTTATCCTTTGAATATCGTAGAGGGGACTTAAAATAAAATAAAGATACCGTATTAAAAGCGCTATCGAAATAGAAATAAGTAATAAAACTTGTGAAGTAAATAAAACATTTCGGTCATAAGATTGTTACCAATAATACACACTAACATTTCCTCAAAAGATAGAAAACAATTTCCCGAATCTAGAAACGGTCCAGGCACACGACATATTTTATGTACTGTGTGCTAATGGAAGGATATATTTTATATCCGCCCGGATAGTGAGCACCGTACAGAATGTGTTGAAACCCGCCATACTGGCCAATATAAGTGTGTCGCGTTCCGAAATGAGCCTGTGTATATCCGGTTCCAACAGGCCGGCATAATTGTATCGACTGCCGAGGGGTAGTCATCTCTCGTCAGTCGACATTCTATTGTACCCAATCCCACTCACCATCAAGTGCATTAGGGTCACTTTATAATAATAATAATAATAATATCAGCCCTGTATTATATACTTGCCAACTGCTGAGCACGGGCCTCCTCTACTATTGAGAGGGATTAGGCCTTAGTCCACCACGCTGGCCTAGTGCGGATTGGTAGACTTCACACACCCTCGAAATTCCTATAGAGAACTTCTCAGGTATGCAGGTTTCCTCACGATGTTTTCCTTCACCGTTAAAGCAAGCGATAATTCACAAAGAATACACACATAATTTATTAGAAAAATCAGAGGTGTGTGCCCTTGGGATTTGAACCTGCGGACATTCGTCTCGGCAGTCCGTTCCACAACCAACTAGGCTATCGCCGCTTCTATTAGGGTCACTTTGCCAGTATAAAATAAAACCTGGAGTCTTGAAAGCAAACCACCATCTTAGTAGAACTACGATAATTAAACATCCATTACATGTTTAGCCTAGCCACTTACACCCTAAAACGTCCCTAGTACTTACAAATTTCTCTGATACGACCACACAAGTTGCGTCCATAATTCTTTCACTCTTTGAGTGAAGGTCAACGGATCTATTTGAGTATGCATGAAATCCGAATTATACGCTGGATTCAACGGCTCGTCTATCAAACTGGTGATCATCCAATGCGGCTCTATACTTGATGACCAAATCAAAGGACAGCCAAATACTGGTGGTATTCTGCAAAACAAACAATTTGGATACTTTTGTTGGTGATCTAGAATGATTTTACAATTTTGTAAAACTGAATTCCTCTATTTAACGTCAAGGATTAATTAATGCCACGATGGTGGAATACAAGTACTATTAAAAGGATTTTGGAGGATAGAATTGCTGGAGGATTAACCCTTTTGTTCCTAATCCACGTCTTCGTTAGGTTCGTCTGCACGCACGATTCCTTTTTCTATATGTCGTAAATCGTAATCACTGACCATTGGTATAAATACTGATTTGACAGCCCGGATAGTTAAATCATTATTAATTTCATAAAGCATAAAAAATAAAATTTGATAGCTCGTTGCCGCTGTTGTGTAGCGTTTGTGCAGCATCTTAACTGAACATAATATTAATATTAACATCAGTGCTGTACTATATACTTTCATACAGCTGGGCACAGGCCTCCCCTATTATTGAGAGGGATCAGGCCTTAGTCAACCATGCTGACCTAGTACAGGTCGATAGACTTTAAATACCTTCAAAAATCTTATAAAGAGCTTTTCAGGTATACAGGTATCCTCAAGATGTTGTCCTTCACAGTTAAAGCAAGCGATAATTTACAAAGAATACACAAATGACTATAGCAAAAGTCAGAGATGCGTGCCCTTGGGTTTTCAACCTGCGGCCATTCGTCTCGAAGTTCGGTCCACTTCCACCAAGAATATTGCCACATATTACGTTCCCTTAACCATAAAGGTTCAACTTACGCTGAATACATTTCGCTGAACATCCATTCCGCGATAACCACGTCAAACTGCTGTTTCGGGTCCCGTAACAATCTCTGTACGTTTTCGTTTCTCACCGTCGCCGAACTTATATTCCCCATCAATTCGAATATGAACCCTCTGTCTTTAAAATTGAGCTGTTTATCCATTATCGCTTTTATGTGTATCGTATCCTCTGTGAACAAAGCAAGTCTTATGCCAACAGTGCCAAGTGAATGTTATTTACTGGTGATAGGTCTCTAATATGTGAGAGTCCGCCTGGGTAGGTACCAACGCAATGTCTATTTATGCCGCCAAGCAGCAGTGTATAGACACTGTTGTGTTCCGGTTTGAAGAACATTGTAGCCAGCCAGCCACTGGACATATAAGACTTAACCTCTCATGTATCAGGATGGCGAGCGCAGTGGAATACCAAACAATACTTTGTAATTCAAGGTATTGGGTGGTGTGTCTACTGTTTATAGGCGGTCGTATCGCTTACCATGAGGCGAACGGCAAACTCGTCTCGTCATTCAAAGCAATAAGCAAAATATATAGGCAGAAATATGCGATAAAGATGGCTGATCATGCGGCCCTAAACATAGAGATTTTACGCTGTACATGTTTGGTAAGACATGTATTGGCCGCACAAACTCTTTGTCACTTACCTTAGAAACAGACTACTAAAAATCATGATGATATTAGTCATTACAAGCAGGGTTTGGTCAATATTTGAATTACTATAAAAATATGTAATTGACATACAATTCATAATTAGTATTGCCAGAAAATAATATATATGTCATTATTAAACTAAAAAATGATAAAAAAATCAGAAAACTAAAAGCAGGATTTTCGGTGAAAATATTCTTTATTTAAGAATGATTTTTGGCACAATGTCAGCAAAGGTGAACACGAGTATGTGGTTTAATAGTATATTATGAAGGAAGTCATAAATAAAACTGATATAATTGCTATCTAATTAAGGACAAAGAGTGATCGAACTTTATCGTAGACGATAAATACAGTAAATATTGAACTGTCTCATGTTCGTTATCATGCTTTGAATGCACAGACGGACAAAACACTAAGACATTGTGAACACCAGAAATCAATAAATACAATAACAGAAATAAGGTGTTAAAATTTAAAATCAAAGGTCAAATGCCTTATACGATTGCAGATGATATTGGCTACATCTACAGCATCAATATAATGTATGAATATGCAATTTCGAAAAGAGCACATGTCCGAAATTAATGTATTACTGTAGATCTACGGTGATTATTTAATGATTCAGTAATTTATTAACAAGTTTATTTTTATTGTCAGACTGCATAAATAAATTGCATTTTGAGCTTCTTATTTGTTATAATGCACATGTCTGATAACGATCGGATATATTATATTTATAATGAACAACGTGCATATTTTGTAAGCAAAGTTCAAAAAATAATTTAAAAATCGTTTTTAAAGAAACATAGATTCGCTGCATCTGTTACACTATAGTTGTACTAGCTGTAGGCAATTATATTTACAACAAATAAGCGAACTAAGTTTGTGCATAACGTTATCATAAAAAATATAGAAAAAACAATGAATTCAGAAAAGACAAATCTATAGTAATATTATAAATAGGAAATGTTTGTATTTTTATTGCTTTGAATGACGAGACGAGCTTACCGTTCGCTTGATGGCCAGCGATACGACCGCCCATAAACAGAAGAATCACCATCTAACACCTTGAATTACAAAGTATTGTTTGGTAGGACTAGAAAGTTACATTTAAGTGCTATACGCAATATGTGCCTAAAAATTTTAACCCGAAAATAGTTTTTCACGCAGGCAGAGCTGAGGCAAAAGCTAATGTAGTATAATAATAAATAACAATACTTATGTAACAGATACATGAAACCTTGAACATCATCTGCTTGTTGCCAGTATAACATCTCTTATACTGGTCGTAGATGAAACAATTGTATTTGATTTCAATATTTAATCCCATCAAACCGTGCTTATAATATAAATAATAATAATATCAGCCCTGTATTATACTGTCCCACTGCTGAGCACGGGCCTCCTCTACTATCGAGAGGGATTAGGCCTTAGTCCACCACACTGGCCTAGTGCGGATTGGTTCTTCACACTTCCTCTAAATTCCTTAAGAACTTGTCAGGTATCCAGGTTTCCTCACGATGTTACCTTTCACTTTTAAAGCAAGCGATAATTCACAAAGAATACACACATAATTTAGAAAAGTCAGTCGTGTGTACCCTTGGGATTTGAACCTGCGGACATTCGTCTCGGCAGTCCGTTCCACACCCAACTAGGCTATCGCCGCTTTTTTACGTCTATGAATAAGGGAGTTAATTTCTAATAATAAAGTAGTGTAGTATGGGACTATTTAGTGCTCCCAGTGACACGTCTATCTTCACAGCTCGGTGTCATAAAATGATAGTCCCGATTTTGGCATACAGGAGTTGCAGTGGTGGGTTTGTAATCTCGTAAATAATAATGTAGTGCATACCGTTAAACACTTCCTTGATAGAGGAAATATTTACGTGGTGCAAATTACTCGTGTCCTGTTTTGGAAATGGTGTCACGTACGTCACCTGAAAATTCATTTATATATTATTATTTATTCAAGACATATACAGAATACAATAAGTGCAATATATAATAATAGCTAAAGTTAATAGTTAGTTATAATCTCAATGGCATTGCAAACTTGTGCTCAAAACGTGACTATTATAAAATAAGTATTGTTGTTACGATATGTAAAAATACAAACTAACATAAATATTATAATTCAGATTCATTTTATAATTTAATGATCTGTGTATAAAAAAGGAACAAACTAACTATGTTTTACGTGAAACTGGTACTAATTTATATATATTGTAATTTGAACTTTATTTTGTTTATATCCGAAGTTGGGAAAAAGATTGTCTTTACCATACCTAATCCTGCTGACTTTTTGGGGCCCTAACGAAATATCCCTGCAAATTCCAGATTCCAGACTGATACGGTGCACAATAACCCAATATCAACCAGTTAGTCAAGTCTTTACCATTCCTAATACTGCTTACTATTCGGGGCTCTAACGATATATCCCTGCAAATTCCAGATTCCAGACTGATACGGTGCACAATAACCCAATATCAACCAGTTAGTCAAGTCTTTACCATTCCTAATACTGCTTACTATTCGGGGCTCTAACGATATATCCCTGCAAATTCCAGATTCCAGACTGATACGGTGCACAATAACCCAATATCAACCAGTTAGTCAAGTCTTTACCCATTCCTAATACTGCTGACTATTTGGGGCCCTAACGAAATATCCCTGCAAATTCCAGATTCCAGACTGATACGGTGCACAATAACCCAATATCAACCAGTTAGTCAAGTCTTTACCATTCCTAATACTGCTTACTATTCGGGGCTCTAACGATATATCCCTGCAAATTCCAGATTCCAGACTGATACGGTGCACAATAACCCAATATCAACCAGTTAGTCAAGTCTTTACCATTCCTAATACTGCTTACTATTCGGGGCTCTAACGATATATCCCTGCAAATTCCAGATTCCAGACTGATACGGTGCACAATAACCCAATATCAACCAGTTAGTCAAGTCTTTACCATTCCTAATACTGCTTACTATTCGGGGCTCTAACTATATATCCCTGCAAATTCCAGATTCCAGACTGATACGGTGCACAATAACCCAATATCAACCAGTTAGTCAAGTCTTTACCATTCCTAATACTGCTTACTATTCGGGGCTCTAACGATATATCCCTGCAAATTCCAGATTCCAGACTGATACGGTGCACAATAACCCAATATCAACCAGTTAGTCAAGTCTTTACCATTCCTAATACTGCTTACTATTCGGGGCTCTAACGATATATCCCTGCAAATTCCAGATTCCAGACTGATACGGTGCACAATAACCCAATATCAACCAGTTAGTCAAGTCTTTACCATTCCTAATACTGCTTACTATTTGGTGCCCTAACGAAATATCCCTGCAAACTCCAGATTCCAGGCTAATACAGTACACAAAAACCCAATATCAACCTGTTAGCCAAGTCAGATGTTAAAAATATTACCTCATGTCCCGCTTCAAGTAAATGTCTAACGTAAGCATCTCCTAGAATCCCGTGGCTTTTTCCAGGGACGGGAAATATCACCAATATCTTATAAGCGTCACATACAAATGAAGTAAGTAGAGTAAACACTGCCCATTTAGTCACCATCTGAAAATACGTAAAATGAATTAAATATAATGGACATATCCAACAGGAAACAATAAATTGTTTATTGGTGGTAGGTATCTTATATGTGAGAGTCCGTTTGGGTAGATACCATTATCAATTCTATTTCTGCCGCCAAGCAGCAGTTTTTAGTCACTGTTTTGTTCCGGTTTGAAGAAGTAGCCAGTGTAACTTCTGGACATAGACTTAACATCTCATGTCTCAGGATGGCGAGCGCAGTGGAATACCAAACAATACTTTGTAATTAAAGGTATTGGATGGTATTTCTGTTTATGGGCGGTCGTTTCGCTTACCATCAGACGAACGACAAACTCGTCTCGTCATTCAAAGCAATAAAAAAAAAGTGAGGAACAAATCTATAAGTAATACGAAAGCATAAATATCAACATTTATTCTAATTTGTCAATTTCCGCAATAGATCCAGTAATACCGGCAAAATGATGCTATGATATTGATAACTTGCACATACGGTACCGACGTGAATTAAATTATTTTTGGGTTAGAACTAGTATTTATAAGTACAATTTAGTTGTTGTCAAAAGAAATAATACTGCCGTGCAATTTATGATTAATAAAGATGTTTGTATTTGCTTGTATTGTTTGTTTTGATAATATTTAAACAAATAAATGGCGATAGCCTAGTTGGTTGTGGAACGGAATGCCGAGACGAATATCCGCAGGTTCAAATCCCAAGGGCACACACCTCTGACTTTTCTAAAAAATTGAGTGTATTCTTTGTGAAATATCGTTTGCTTTAACGGTGAAGGAAAACATCGTGAGGAAACCGGCATACCTGAGAAATTCTCTAGTAGGAATTTTCGAGAGTGTTTGAAGTCTACAAACCCGCACTAGGCCAGCGTGGTAGACTAGGGCCTGATCCCTCTCAGTAGTAGAGGAGGCCCGTTCCCAACAGTGGGACAGTATATGTATATAATACAGGGCTCATATTATATACATTATAAAATTAGTTTTCACACATAGATCATAGGGGGAACAATAGGTATTAAAAACGTAAGGAACCACTGAGCTAGACTAACAGCAATTGTTTTTTTTATTAAATATAGAAGATACCTACAAATTGTGCAGATATATTTTCATCCACCTTCAAATAAACAAATCACTGGCAAGAATCCAATAGGTACATCTCTTTTAGTGATGTCACCTTCGATTGACTGTTTACAAATTAATTTGTACCTACAATAATGCGCATAAATGTCACAATGCATTAATTAGTTGCTGTTTTTGTAATCAATTATATTGTAAACATGTTGAGTGGGATCTACACAACTGTATGATATTTGTACCTAGTCTTGCCATAAATATTGTAATAAAGAAAAAAGAAAATTGTTAACTGCAAATAACATTTATTACTTTTACAGTGTGTCAGTTTAATACATAAATATAAAACAATTAAAAATATAAAAGCTTATTCGAAGTGGTCTCCATTGGCTGCAATACAGTCCTTTAAACGATGAGGCCAGTTATCAATAGAAGCACGCACTCTTTCCATGGGAAAATTCTTCACTGCCAATCGTATAGATTGTTTTAGGGACTCCAAATTATCATGGCGTTTAGAGCAAGCTGTACTCTCTAAAACTGACCACAAATCATAATCCAGCGGATTAAGATCGGGACTAGACGACGGCCAGTCTTCAGCTCTGATGAAGTCCGAAACGTTCGATTCCAACCAAGACTGCGTGGACCGAGCTTTATGACCCGGCGCCGAGTCTTGCTGGAAGGACCATACTTGGTTATTGAACATGGTGATGTTAAGGGGCTTAACTACCTTCTCAAGAATGGTATCTTGATACACTTGTGCCGATGTTTTGATACCTTTTTCACAAAAATATGGCTCAGTCACTCCTTCATAGCTAACACCCCACCAAACCATCACTGAAGTCGGATAATGTCCACGTTGCACTCTGTCGACTAATTGGGAAGCTTCCTTAGAGCTTTGAGCATAAATACGGTCATTTTGTTTGTTAAAATGTTGCTCAATTGTAAAAATTTTCTCATCCGTAAACAAAATTTTTCTGTGACCTCCCTTTGCGTACCGCTTCAGTAGTTGTTTCGATTTTACCACCCTATTCTTCTTTAAATTATCAGTTAAGAAATGGCCAGTGCGTCTCTTATAGGCTGCAAGTCCTAAGTCATCTTTAAAAATACGCGACATGGTTCTAGGTGCTATCTTCATTTCCCGAGATAAAATCTTTTGCTTTCGGACAGGATTTCTTCGAATTCTTTCCCTTACTGCTTTGACCACCTTTTTCTTACGAACACTACGTGGACGGCCAGATCTTTTCTGTCACAAACAGAGGAGGTCTCATTGTACCTATTAATAGCCCGGTACACAAACATTTTACTAATACCAAGTGTATGGAGAGTTTTAAAAATTGCATTTGGCTCCATACCTACTTTGTGTAATGCTATCACAGCGATTCGGTTCTCTTTATCACCCCACACCATTTTAATATCGCAAAATATTTTACAATGTATTGGCGCCAAAATGAGAAAACACAATGAACAATCGTATAAAAATGACAGATTCGAAATTCAAATGTAATATTTTTTTATAATTAAGTGTAACAGTATTTATGGCCAGACTAAGTATATACAAATGAATAACGAATCTAATAGGTCACTCACCTAAGGGTGACCGTCTTGTTTGCCTGTCTGTAATAGCAATGCTACCCAGAAGTGAAATTATCATTCATCGATCACTGTCGTAGCGTTGGGGCAGGGGGGCGATGCGAGCAGCATTTGTAGGGGGAAGGGTGAAGTGGGAAAATAAAACTTTAAAAAAATAATTTTGTTGCTTGTATGCATCTTGTAGCAGTGTCTAGGCCGCAGCGCGTGAGTCTTATTTAGGTTTTGTTATAATAGCTCTCTTTTTTTACTAAAATATTTTTTAAAAATAAAAATACACATTCTAAAACCTAGTTTAATCTTATTGCAGTTGTTCATATGCCTATCGGTCAAATAGCGAATAACAGTGTAAAATCATCTAACCTTAAAACCATAACCAATAACTGTAACAGTGCAGCAGCTATAGAGAGTTTTGCATGCATGAATGGGCCTGCCTAGGAATTTTCTCAAAGAAAACTGGCGTATTTTCCTCTTTATAATAATATTAGCCCTGTATTATAATACTGTTCCACAGCTAGGCACGGGCCTATTGTACTACTGAGAGGAATTAGGCCTTAATCCACGCTGGCCTAGAGCATTGGTAGAGTTCACACATCCTCGAAATTCCTATAGAAAACTTCTCAGGTATGCAGGTTTCCTCGTGATTTTTTCCTTCACCGTTAAAGCAAGCGATAATTCACAAAGGATAAACAACATTCAGAAAAGTCAGAGGTACGTGCCATTGGGATTTGAACCTGCGGAAATTCGTCTCGGCAGTCCGTTACACAAACAACTAGGCTATCGCCTCGCGAGTAATCCAATCAATGAAACCAATCCAATATCATGATTTTCCTTCAATTTAGTTTCCGTAAAGTTTTTGTTTATATAACTCACTTAAGTATAAGCAGATGTTTATTGTTAATTGTTTTTTGTAGAGTGTTTCCGTAGTATAATTTCAATTAGGGCATAGGTTTAAGGAAGACTATCACGTCTTAGTGTAATTTAGTGCTTAAGTATTGTTTATAATGATTGTTTTCTGTGCTGTGCCTTTTGCTAAATAAAAAAAATAATAAGCCTAAATGCTGTATGCAAATCGTTCAAAGATAATTAGATTTATATATATTTCGAAAGGGAAACCGGCAGGAATTGGACTATATAGACTTCTATATATTGTCGAAGAAATCGCCTTTTGCGATAAGACCGTAATTGTACTTCTTACTGACCCTAGTCTATTAAAGTTATTATGTCTTTATGCGTTATATAATTATAAATATAATAATAATATCAACCCTGTATTATATACTTGCCCACTGGTGAGCACGAGCCTCCTCTACTACTGAGAGGGATTAGGGAGGGATTAGTCCACCACGCTGGCCTAATGCGGATTGGTAGACTTCACACACTTATATAATTGATACTCAAATAATAATATCGAAATTACTGCCAAATGTCTGTTTAATACGCATTTAGTACTAAGAGGAAGGGCCATTACTCATAACATAGCCGAGTTATAAAAATAGATTTATGAATGCCTCTATAAAGGGTATATTTTTAACAATCTTCTATCTAGCAATTATAAGCTACTAATGACGTTAAACTTTTATTCTAATTTCAAACGATTGCGTTAAATCCATCATTGTATTTATTAAAAAACAAATTGCATTTAAAAGGAGGTACACTACGTTAAATTGTAAAATACTTTGATATATCGGTAATATATACATTTTTATTTATAAAAAAATACTTACTCATATTTTGCAATTAAAATAAAGTACATTACTTTGTAAATTTTTGTTATTTTAAATATATTGCGTATTCATTTTACTTATACAAAAATACTTACTCATTTGTTTTTTTAATTCTAGCTCTAATAAAAATTATTTTTAAAAATAAGAATTACCTTTAAAACCATTTCATTTCACTAATAACATCACGGTAGCACTTCACTGTCAACCTACCCAGAGAACGCGACACCACTATTTGTGGCTGCGATGCAGAAGTAATGATATTTACATTGTAGGATTACGTACGAAAATAATCATAACGAGAAAACCTTTTATATTTTCCTTACATATAGTAAAACTCCTATAATTTGGGTATGAAATTTTTAAAGATACGAATAATGGTTTATAATAGACATTTTTTTTTATGTGCAATTTCGGATGAAAGAAATAGGAATGCAATTTACAATTTAAAAATATATGTAGTTCAAAAGGTTTTGAATATTATAGCGATAATATTATGGATACAGCAAATATTAAGATAATCCTAAATTCAATGTCCTAGTAGAAAGAAATGGGAAATATAAAGACACTCTCTATCTCTTTTTACTTTGCGCGCTACAGAGACTATTGCCCGTTAGATGAGAAACTAAAACATATTTATCGCATTATACATAACATTGACAGAAGTATATTATAATGTGCCTTTCTGAGTATGAATTACAATAGAACTAAATATGTACACATTAATTCTGTAATTACGATAAAAATGATAAATATATTTTACAAACAACAGCAATTCTATTTTAATTAGTATCTCTATTTGTAGTCGTAAAAAAGTATCTAATACATATTTTTATTGTTAATACGATACCAATGTCATTTAAGTTGAAAATAAATTTTACCGAACGTGGATAAAAATTTAATAATGACATTCAAAGATTTGCTATGAATCTTATAAAGTAAGTACATAGAAATTTACATGGGTGCGGAAAATCCTTTACTAAGTAACACATGTGTAACAAAATATAGCTTACAAACTTCTGCACTTGCCTTCCACGACGACACTTCTAATATATTCTTAACGACTTACAAATATAAGAAAATCGGAACAAAAACAATCATACTGAACTAGCTCTAGTTGTGTGACGAAATCATTGTAAGATACAATTCGCTATCAACATCATTTGGTCAAAACATCTGTGTTAACGATGAGCCAGTACTCAACCACGTAAAATTAAAATAGGCGTTATAAAAATATTTATTCACATACGACGACAAACTCTCAAGTGACAAGTACATAAAAATAACATTTTATAGAGGGATCGGAATTTAAATAATTATAAAACGAAACCAAATTCACCAAAAAAGTATTTGCGTTGCCAACAATCTAAATATCAGATTATCCTTTGCGGTGAGCGAGATTTGGCGAGATAAAATGCTAATAAGCTTAGCATAACATTATTAGCATTTCGAACATTATATACTTACCCCAAGGCAATAGGGGACCGGCCTATGCTTGATTTTGTACAATATTCTATATGTAATGGTTAATAATACGAAAAAGAAGCACTCCTGCAAAAACTGCATAAATATTGGTTGAAAAAGGAGCGAGTAATTCATATTTAAAATATTGTAACGTGCAGAAGTGGGCACGATGTGGGGATATCGCTTTATCTCTTTCTTTCGCACGCGTCGTAATTCCCAATGACGTCACATGTGGGTATTTCGTCTCTTTACTGTTTCTTGTTAATTACCCCTTCCACCGAAATTCAAAGATATAACTTGTTAATTGTTTACCGGATTTCAATAATTCCTTCTGTTTATAATTTATATTATGTAAATATTTGATAATAGTAAAGAACAAAAATTAATCCGGTACCCTATTCTTGTGCGCTCGGTCTACACACCGAATGCACGCTCATGCACGGGGGGACATTTATCGCGGTCTTAGGCACACAGTGTGTATACCTCATGGTTGGCAATTCACATTGAGGCTTATGAGGGCTCACGAACATTTTTCTGGCCTTCTCCTCTCCTTCCATCCCGAGAGGGTTCCTTCTCCTACACTTCCTTTCCAAGATATCTCCTTCCAACATTCTAGGTCCCTGTAGTGGCTAAGCCGGGGGATTCCAGTATCTCATTTGCAGGTTACCCCTGGTGTTAATTGCGTGTTCTGATACAAATTTCCAAAAAAAGTAAAAGTGACATTGGGAAAAGTTTTTTTTAGTTTTAGTGAGATTTTTAAAGTCATGCTGATTTTGTGCAAAGGCTCGGCAAGCCGTAAGTTGATAAAAGCTGCTCTCAGCTATTGAACTATTGAACCAGACTGCGAAGTCTATATTTTAGTGAAAATAAACAGCTGTCAATAATGCATGTTCCTATAATCACTATAATACTTATAAGTATCAGTTGCTGAAACTAAATTGTTAATCAAGATTTGGTTAGTTTTTGTATACGGCCGCGGCAAAGTCACCCCACTGCACCTGATGGTAAGTGAAGTGAATCCAATTGAATGTCGACTGACGAGAGTTGATTACCCCTGGGCAGTCGACACAAATCACAATTATGCCGGCCTAATGATTTCTTATGTTTACGCGAATGTTAGACATTGAAATTAAACAAATTTTCGGATTCTATCGCGGTGCTAGTATTTTATTTTCTCCCGACGTTTCGAAGACTTTGCAGCCTTCATGGTCACGGGGGGGACTGAGGTGTTGTTCATCCGTAAAGTCAAAGTTACAATATCTACCTACATTTTACAATTATACAACTTAATGATTTCTTATGTTTACGCGAATGTTAGACATTGAAATAAAAACTAAAAACTATTTAAACGGATTTTATCGCGGTTTTTTATATTATTATTTTCTCCCGACGTTTCGAAGACTTTGCAGCCTTCATGGTCACGGGGGGGACTGAGGTGTTGTTCATCCGTAAAGTCAAAGTTACAATATCTACCTACATTTTTCAAATATACAACTTTTTAAAATTTTATCTGTTGACGGTCCGATCTACGCAGAATGAGCTCAAAGTGTCTTGAGGTCTGGCAGCCGGTCTTTTGGGATCCGATTTAATTAAATGTAGAACAGGATCCCAGGCTTGTGCAAGCTTCCAACCATCTTCCCTATTGAAATTTGGGTGTTTTTTATTTCAATAGCCTCGCGAATCATCCTAGGCAGGAATCGGTGTTCTTTGGCAAGGATTTGTGGCTTGTCTAATCGCAAATAATGATTGGAGCCTCCTTCAGAATGTTCAGCGACTGCAGACTTCGTAGAGCGTCGGTGTTTCACGTCAGCTATATGTTCTTTTACGCGGGTCCCTATATTTCTTTTTGTTTGTCCTATATAAGAGAGGCCACAGTTGCAGTCTATCTTGTATACACCCGGTTCTTGCAGAGGTATATGGCACTTGACAGGTGGTAAAAATTGACTAATCTTCTTAGGCGGCTTGAAATAGGTTTTTATTGAAGCACGCTTCAGGATGTAGCCAATCTTGTCGGTGACTCCTCTCACATATGGTAGTACAACCGGAACACGTTCAACTGTGGCTGGTTTCACTCGGTCTCTGTGACGGCGGCGTGGAATTTGGAGCTTGTTGTCTCGCAGTACTTGCTTGACATGTTGTAGCTCAGCGGCCAGGTGTTTCTCGTCACAGATTCCTCGTGCTCTCTGAAACAATGATTTGCCCACGGTAGCTAACTGTTTTGGATGGTGGTGAGATTCACCGTTCAGATATTTATCAGTATGGGTCTGTTTCCGATACACAGTATGACTTAAGGTCTGATCAGGATTACGACAATACAATTATACAACTTTTTTAATTTTTTTAAATTTTAGATGTTGGTGGTCCGATCTACGCAGAATGAGCTCACAGTGTCTTGAAGTCTGGCAGCCGGTCTTTTGGGTTCCGATTTAATTAAATGTAGAACTGGATCCCAGGCTTGTGCAAGCTTCCAACCATCTTCCCTATTGAAATTAGGATGTTTTTTAATTTCAATAGCCTCGCGAATCATCCTAGGCAGGAATCGGTGTTCTTTGGCGAGGATTTGTGGCTTGTCTAGTCGCAGATAATGATTGGCGCCTCCCTCAGAGTGTTCAGCGACTGCAGACTTCGTCGAGCGTCGGTGTTTCACGTCAGCTATATGTTCTTTTACGCGGGTCCCTATATTTCTTTTTGTTTACCCGATATAAGAGAGGCCACAGTTGCAATCTATTTTGTATACTCCCGGTTCTTGTAGAGGTATGTGACACTTGACAGGTGGTAATGCCGGCCTGTTAGAACCGGATATACAAAGACTAATCCCAGAACGCACATTTACGTGAGCTACTATGGCGGGTTTTAACACCTTGTGAACGGTGGTTGCTACCCGGGCGGATATAAAATATATCCTACCACCAGAAAAGCAAGTTTATATACTTTTCTAGGTATTCATTGCAGCTTCGCCAACGAGAGCCTTGCCCGTTATAAAAGTCCATAAATATACTGAAGCGATTCATAGAACCACGTATACGACACCAGCCCCATCTATTGTAAAAAATACCTTTATTTCCCCATGGGAGAAACTTACGGTGATAAAAAGTAGCCTATGTGTTAATCCATAAAATGATCTACCCATGTGCCAAATTTCATCCAAATCCGTTCAGTCGTTTCTGAATTTACTTCTAACAAACATCCATTTTTTTTATTGCTTTGAATGACGAGACGATCTTGCCGCTCGCCTTATGGTAAGCGATACGACCGAGTATAAACAGAAGAATCACCATCCAACTCCTTGAATTACAAAGTCTACAAATCCAATAAGTCCAAATATCCAAAAAATTATCAAAAACTCACATTGTGATAACAAGTAAGATAGTCAACTAACTTTATGTTAAATTAATCAACCTTTGGCTAGTTAACTAATATAATTTCCGCCACTATCTCTTGTGTGCTTGCCCAACAAATAGTTCAGCGTCTGCGGAACGCCCAATCGTCCATTTAATGTTTACAGTACATAATAGATTATAGTATACCCTGTGTTCTTTCTGTGAATCCGACAAAGTAAACATAACATACAAATTTGAAATGGTCGGTTGAATAATGAGGGCGTAAAAGGGTAAAAAAAAAACTCATTATTTAGGATACCTGGCTCCCTCTTCTTTACATCGAAGCGAAGGGCGGCGTGGCAAAAAAATATTTTGGGAACCCCTTATTCTAGTTCATTCACTCACTCAATCACTCTCGGTGACGACGCGACGACGTTATTTTTACATACACAAAGATAAATATTGTAACTGCGCAACAGTTGATGAGGAATAAAGGAATTATAAGAATTGTATTTTTTGCCGAGTCCCTACATATATGTGTTAAGTAGACATACCACACATCCATTTTATAATCACATAACATATGCATTGGAATGATAATATATGAATACTTTATGAGAACGAGTAGATCAACTGACACTGTTTGACATAGTACAGACACTGCAATGCATTTTAATGCAATTAATATATAAACGAGGAATAATAAAAAAAAGCCTTATTATTCCTTGCATTATTACAGGATTATCTTATTAATAATAGGTGTGTTATTTTGTTAGTTAAATTTAAATTAATTGTTAGTTTTGTTAGTTCTTCTATGCAAGGACTCCCTTATTGGATAAAGGCCTCCTCCAATGATGCCCATTTTTCTCGGTCTTGTGCTATTTGCACCCAACTTGGGCCGCCAATCTTTTTGATTTCGTCTTCCTATCGTGTCTGGGGTCTCCCTCTGCCTCTTTTGCCTATTGAACCTTTCCAATGCGCCGTCTTTACAGTCCATCTCAGATCTGTAAGTCTCGCTACGTGGCCTGCCCATTGTTCTAGTCCTCGCTGGCAGATATTAATTTTATGTTTCGCTTTGGCTGTAAATTTCAATATATAGCATTCGTATGTTAAACTCGGTATAAGGCTAAAGTTCATTATTATTTATAAAAAAATAAGAAACAATACCAAAAGTATAAAGTTTATACTCATTATTAGATGCTACTCAGTATGCTCCCATAATCGTTGATGTTTCATCCTCTCCCACTGACCGTCATGAGCCGAGGTCCGTAACCCGTTAGTGGGAGACCCTCAGCATAGTCGTTTAACTTTTAAGGGTTGCGAGGGCCTAATGCACAAACACACATCACGCATTGTGTTCCGTCCCATGATGTGATAGGCCGCAAGCCTATCGCAATAACGAACACAAATTTCAAACTCCGCGCTGACACTGAGCAAAAAACCCCTAATATCACTTTGCCCGACCCGGGATTCGAACCCAAGACCTCAGAACGCTGCCGTATCGAGCATGCAATACAACTACACCACCCAGGCAAGCGCCTCATGCGCCTACCCGAAAGTCCTGTGTGTTAGTATAAGGCGACCCTTTTCAGTCTAAACGTAAGACAGGTTAAAAAAAAGTATTGATCCGAAGCACGATATCAGCCAAGACGCTGCCAGATTGCAGTCAGCATCTTAATATCGTCACTATTTAAAAATAACGACGTCTCAAATGATAACTTGAGTAACAGTATATAACAGATCTTGAGTTTGTTTTATTAAACTGTGCTCTCGGCTGACTACAGACGTTTAAATGACAGCTCAAGTTTCATTGATTAAAACTATTTAAGATGCTACTCAAAAGTAAGATTTATTTATTAATAGGGACTTTAGATACTTCATTAAATTATACAATGCCAACGGCTTAACTGTCAGCGGCTGCAGGCAGCCCTTTAAGGGCGACACTAATGGACATGAAATAAGGTCTATTTTTGGGATATAGGTTGCTTAAATTCGTTACTTTTATACTAAAATCTGCCTATAGCTATGCACGTAAAAACCTTAAAAAGAGGTTGTGTTGTATGAAAAAGCTTCCAAAAATCCCCAAAAACGGATTTTCAACATATCAAAAATTGCAAATAGTTTGGAGGTGCTGGGATTTGAAGCCAGGACTTTCAGCATGCGAAGCAGACACTCTACCACTGAGTTACACCCCCGATGAACATGTTGTCAAACTAATCGTTTATTTGTTGTAACCAGTTAAGTATCATTGCATTTTAAGGAAGTCTACAAATATGGCAAACTAGCTGCGAATGCGCAGCTTGCGTGTTGTAACATCGCGAAAAGCAACCTTATGAGAAGCACAAAGATTAAAAGTTACTAGAGCATGCACGAACAAGGTGACTTATACCATACCACCAAGTAAAGGCTAATGAAGTTTGCAATTAAGTGCGCGCGTGCCTCATATTCACCATATTTAGTCGCCTCATTACTGCCTGGATACATAACACAATAGCGATGTATATAAAATTAATAGTATTGTAAGTATCTATACTATTATATAAAGCTGAATAGTTTTTTTGATTGCGCTAATCTTATGAACTACTAAACCAATTTTGTTTTTTTACTAAAAGGAAGCCATTACCCTTGAGTGTTATAGCCTACCTTTTATCCCTAGAAAACTTTTCCTAGCGGGCGAATCCGCAGGCAAAAGCCAATCATGTAATAATGAGCTAGGAACTATGAATTATAGCTTTACAAACAAGTGCCATTATTCAGTTAATTTTGTATGTAATTTGCTATAATAACAGCGCAAAATGTTTTGTCCGCAAATAAGCAGGATGTAGAGATTCATGCTGACCCATTGTTAATTGTCGTTGATAGGGTAGTCGGTTACGCAAGACCTTGGTTCGATTTCACATTACTTATTTAGTCATTTTAACGCATTGTTCCCATTATATGTTTTTTATTGCTATGAATAACGGGACAAGCTTGCCGTTCGCCTGATAAGCGATACGATCGCCTTTTGACAGTAGAAACACCATCCAACACCTTGAATTACAAAGTATTGTTTACTACACACTGCTCCTTGACGGCAGAAATAGACATTACAATGGTACCTTCCCAGGAGACCTACGTAACGGTGTATATTTTTGACAATATTGCGACATCTTAGCCGGTTTTAATAACCGTTTTCAATCGTTGTATCTGATCCAACGCGTAATGGAGCAATGAAAAGAAAGATTTTTAAATATTCACCAATTTGATTGGTCTATTCTCGGGACTGCATCGAGATTAAGATTAGGAACGCTTGAAAACGGCTGAAAATCATGTCCTAAGACATAAAATCATAAGTGGAATAGGTATATTACCAATTGACGTTGGTTTATATTACAGGTGAAATCAATCATGGTATCATAGATGGACTATTTTATTAAAAATAATTTTCCTTCACTTCCATTGGAGCTCTGAATGGTAAGACTGATCAATTCGATGACTTTGTTTTTTATTATTATAAAACAAAGTCCTCTTTTCTGTCTGTCAGTATGTTATCGATTTTCTCAAAATCTATTGAACGAATTTGTTTGAAATTTGGTATAGAGATAGTTTAAGATCCTGGAAGGGCTATATAGGCTACTTTCTATCCCGGGAGAAATATAGAAGGACTTTTATCCCGAAAAACTCAACGAGCCCCTGCTATTAATACTATAAATGAAATGATTAAAACAAGTTCAAACTTATTTAAAAGATTACCATTACCATTTCCATTCCCATCTGGTATTATTCGTACCAGATAATAAAAGTTCAATAAGTATTCATTTTTAAAACATTTAATAAAAAAAACATTAACTCTACTGAAATTTAATTATTCTTCTTGCTGTTACTTATCTTCTTTGAGAAAAAGAACTTGAGAATGCGCTTCAATACCAATACTAGAGCAATTATTATCACGATCAGATCTAAATATAGTTTCTGATACCACGGTACCAGGGATCCATAAGATCTAAGATGTGGAGCTCCTTGAGTTATGATGACGTGTTCGGCCCAATGAACAATTTCGGTACCAGGCTTCACTGGACGGTGATGGTATACGACTGATAATCTCTTTATTTTCTCCGTATATCTAAAACAGAAATTAAGGAATAATTACGCATACGATTTGTGTCTGACCCTCTCAGTCACCGTCCTCTCCCAGAGATCGTCCTGGAACGAAGTTCGTACCCCGTTAGCGGGTTGCCCTCAGCACGGTCACTTAATTTTAAGGGTTGCGAACGCCTACAGCGCTCACCCGATAATCCGGTGTGTTTGTATTAGACGGCCTTTGCCAGGTTCAAAAACGTAGGGTCATGTTAAAAAAAATGTGTCTGGCGAGGGACGATCTGTCGTCAGTCGACATGCTACTTGGCTCCACTCCGCTTACCATAAGGGCCCCTACTCTCTATGCTACACGTTATTTTGCCAGTGCATAATAAACACCTAACGCACCGCGTCGCGTTTAAGTCAATAGAAACTGGCATACAGAATGTCATTCCTCACAAACACGAAGATAACGTAACACGGCAGTGTTACGAGTTACATTGTCAAAAAGAATAAGGCCGCATAGGTACCAGATTTTCGATTTCCGTCGGCCAAAGTTATACTGTTATGAAATATTTTTTTTACTTTACCATTACTAAGTAACTTATTGTAAAGTTACTTCCAAGAAGAATGTAATGTCATCTTGCTAAATTAACCTGTAAGGTCAATTATATACTACTCACATTTGATTATTCAAAATCTCCTGAATAGCCAACTTCAGATCTTCTGCCAAAGAATAAGATAGTTTTACTTGCAAAGCAAAACCTTTGTTGACAGCTCTTGCAATGTTTACAAATTGATCACCGAAGACTGGTATGCCGATGATTGGTACTCCAAAATGGATGGCTTCTGTGGTCGACAACTGACCGCCGTGGGTTATGAAAAGGACGCAATTAGGATGTGCTGTCAAAAAAACCATAATTGACTTATCACGTATATGTTGAGTCGACGTAATATTTATTTAAGCATGTTGACTGCTGACTTAATTTTAATGACCGAGCGCGTGTCAACCCCTGCCTCAATTTTATTAGAAAAACAGTGTTGTCCGACTTGGCATTCGAACCCAGAACCTCTCAGTTTGCAGGTCGTAAGTATTATTTACCCGCCACCGTTGAATCAGGTAGCTACAATGCGTATTTATAGTTAAATATATTTTTACCAACAACAAAAGGGAGGATGGTCTCAATATAACGCGTCAATATAGATAATCAAATATTGTTATTTCCCGCTATTTCGTGATAAATATTACGTAGATAATACTCAATTCTAATTAATTAAAATTTTCTTACTCCCTCGGTGGCGTAGTTGTGTTATTGCACGACCGGAGTAGTTGCGGTCTTGAATTCGATACCGGATTCGGGCAAGGTGATTTTTACTATTTTAATTATTTCAGTCAGTATGAATCGTGAGTCTGGAATTTGTGCGCGATTTAGCGATAGGCTGGCCCCGTATCACATCATGGGATGGAATACACACGGTGAAAAATGGCTGAACCAGTTACGTCTCTGCCTACCCCTCGGGGTATACAGAAAAGGTGTGAGCATGTGTTTTACAAAAGTAAGCACGGAGTTTCTTTCTGCCTTTTTCCTTCGGGTAGTTATCACTGAGATACCTAATGAAAAGCTGGTAGGTTAGTTAAGCTAGGGCTCATGTCTTCGCCGGCAAGGATCGCGACGCGTTGTCCTTTTATTTTCCCCTACCAGCCAGCCCTAGCAGGCTACATTGTTTCATTTATACTTTGTATTCGTTATTAATTTTATGCCTAATTTAAAATATCCATAGTTATATAAGTGATTTCAATTGTCATTTGGAAATAATAATAATTATTCTTATAAATTGTATTGACGTATCATAAGCGCAACTTTATTCGCCTACGTGATCAATAAAGTATTTGATTTTAAATGTCAAATTATTATGGGTTCGATAAAATAAATTTTACCTAAAATGCTCTGTTGCGGTGCCCATTTCAAGACATGAACGTTGTTAGGTAATTGATCGGGTTTCTCTTCGAATTTCCATATAACTGTTTGCTTAAAGGCACCGAACAATTCAAGAAGTTTTCTCTTGATATCTTCGGGTATATCCTTGCTGTTCAATTGAGATCCCATGCTGAAGAATATTACTCCATGTTTGGCTTTGTCCATTATATGTTGTATATTCTGTAGGCGAATTGCAGCTATTGTTAGGAAATTTAAATAATGTAACTCTAGATAGGCAACTGGTACAATTTTGGTTAGTAACAGACTGCCTCGGTGGCGTAGTTTTACTGCATGCGCGGTATGACAGCGCTCTAAGGTCATGGGTTTCAATACTGGGTCGGGCAAAGTGATATTTGGGTTTTTCTACACAGTATCAGCCCGGAGTCTGGAATTTGCGCCCTTTATGGCGATAGGCTCGCCCCCTATCATATCATAGGACGGAACACTTGGCGAAAAGTGATTGCCCTGGTTGCGCCTCTGCATACTCTTTCGGGGAAAAATGCGTGATGTTGTGTTGTTGGCTAGTAAAGGCATCACTGAAAATATAAAAAATATAGACAGTATATGTCTATTATATGGTATTATTTCGAAGTAGAATATTAACTTTATTAAATAATTGAGATAATAATTTATATCAATGTTTAAATAATGATAGATTTATTATTGTACTAGATATTGCCCACGGCTTCGCCCGTATGTAATCTCTTTACCAAATCGGTCCAGCAGTTTCTACGTTTACATCTAACCAACATCCTGGCGTTTTACAATCTTTCCCATTTATAATATTGAAAGGAAATAAGATGGTACCGGGGGCAGTGGTAGTACTTCTTCATCAACATGGTATCCTCCTACAGCCTTGTAAGCTTCTGGTACAGTCGTCGCCTGGCCCAAGGAAACGTGGGAGTTACCCAGAACTAGAGAGGCGTTGTACTTCACGTCGTAATTTTTTTTTTTTTTTTTATTTTATTTATTTAAAAAATCCACAGCCCTTAATACTAGAGTGACACAATCTGATACACTTATCTTAAGGCCAATAACGGATTTACATTTTGTTTACACGTTTAAATAACAGGCAGTCAAAAGTGGGATAGTGTTTCTAGAGGAGCATATATATGTGAGTGTGTGTGTGTGTGTGTGTGTGTGTGTGTGTGTGTGTGTGTGTGCGTGTGTATGTGCGTGTGTGTGCATGTGTATGTGCGTGTGTGTGTGCGTGCGTGTCACCATTTATATATATTTATATATTTACATATGTATTATTTAGTTATTTATTTGTATTACATTGTCTTCATAAAGAATTTTTAAAACATCACATTTAAATTTGTTTTTGCTTGCATGAAAAATGTCAGCTGACATAAACTTCTTATTATAAACTCTTTGTAGTCGGCTCACTATTGAATTCTGCGCGTAATTCGTATACGAGTGAGAAACCGCAAATAGGCTCGGATTTCGCGTGAAATGTTGAGGGATGCAGAAACGTAAAATTTTACTTGTGAGAGAGAAGCAGTCAATGTATCCATTGCACACACCATGTAGAAAAGCCATATCTATTAATGTGCGTCTATATTCTAGGCTAGTGAGTCTATGATACTTACAGGAATCTTCGTATTTGTTAAAGTATCTGTGTTTTCTATAATTGAGATGTTTCACAAATTTGCACTGTATGCTCTCAACACTGTTGATGTATGTTATATAGTGAGGGTTCCAGATAATACTGCAGTACTCAAGAATGCTTTTTACATATGAATTATAAAGTAATTTTAAACAACCTATATCTGTGAAAGGTTTACTAATTCGCAAGATAAATCCAAGACTCTTATAAGATTTTTGAACAACATATTCAATATGTCCGGAGAAAGTAAGTTTATCATCTATTAGTACGCCCAAATCCTTAACTAATCGCTGTTTGTTTATGTTTATTTTACTTATTTGATAATTAAAGGGTGTGGGACTTCTTTTACGAGTAAAAGAAATATAATGACATTTACTAATATTTATATCAATACGGTTTAGTTCGTAATATTCACTGAGTCGATTAAGATCACTTTGGAGTTTTATACAGTCAGCAGTGTCCTTGATTTTCATAAATATTTTTGTGTCGTCAGCGTACATAAGAAATTTAGCGTGTTGAAAGCATTTATCTACATCATACAAATAGGCTGCGTATAGTAGAGGCCCCAAGATAGAACCTTGTGGGATACCAGATGGGATTTCTATAAAGTCGGAACGAAAGCCTCCTACAGTGACTGCTTGAGATCGTTTATGCAGATATGACTCCATCCATCTTAGCAGGTTTCCCCGAATGCCTAGTTCATAAAGCTTACGTAGAAGTATAACATGATCTACACGATCGAAAGCTTTCTCAAAATCGGTATAGACTACATCAACTTGCGAGCCACCATCCATGCTAGTAGCAACGTAGTCAATAAAGGTACCTAAGTTAGTTGCTGTTGACCTTCCCTTAATAAATCCATGTTGCTCAGGAGGAATTGAGGGTGATATTACAGGATATATTTGCGCATGGACAATTTTTTCTAACAATTTACTAAGAACGTTAAGTATTGATATAGGGCGGTAGTTTTCAATCGAAGTTTTGAGACCTTTTTTGTATGTTGGAATAACATGAGCTTTTTTCCAATCATTCGGAAAATGTCCATCATGCAAGGATCTGTTGAATAACAACGAAATTGGTACAGCTAAGGTATGGGCACACTTTTTAAAAAATATAGGAGGTACATTGTCACAACCAGCTCCCTTATTTATATCAAGATTGCTTAATAGTTTTTGAACTTCTTGTGGACTAATTGAGATGTCATGAATTATATTTAAATGTAAATTGTCAGTGTTAAAAACGGTGATGAATAATATTGTAAAGGTAAACTGAAGTTCCTTTTGAAAAATTCATTGAATGCAGAACAAATATCTACTGGGTTATCAATTTGCGTAGCACCATAATTCATTTGTTGGGGGAAATTAGAACAATTTTTGCGCTTAGACTTTACATAATTCCAAAAGAATTTAGGGTTGGATTTAATTGTTTCTTGAGCAAACTTTGTATATGATACATAACATTCCTTTTGTAATTTCTTTTGTCTGCTCCTTAACTCTGAGAAGAGTTCATAATCCAGCTGATTTTTGTGTTTTTTCCAAGATGCGTGCAATTTACTTTTTTCTTTTATTAAGTTAATAAGTGCCCTACTGTACCACAGTGGGTAGGAATATGTTCCACCACAGCGAACTTTCGGTATAAACTTATCAATTATTTTATTTATGATTGAGTAAAATTGATCTGTAATATTATCCAAATAAGGATCAGTTGAGATAAAGCTCCAATCTTGTTTAGAAAGTAAGTTATTGATATTAAGATAGTCTCCACGTCTAAATTGGTATTTCATTTTTGAGCACGGCTTAAGAAAAGGCATTATAAGGTCTGTGGCAGTGATGTCGAGAGATGGATGGTAAGGATCTTCGGGTACAAGCGCTGAGCTCGATTTTTGTATGCTTATAGGGAAATCCGAAAAGACTAAGTCTAGGGTATTACTACTGCTATTACTGAGCTTATTGTACTGTGAAAGACCTATAAAAGAGAAGTTTGATATTAATTCAGATGCTGCAGTTTGCACGTCCACAGATCCTTTTTTAAGAATTACGGGTTGGCCAGATGTCCAATTCAGGCACGATAAGTTAAAATCACCTGCCACAAGTAAATGATCGTGAGGGTGTTCGTCACGAAATGTTGTGAGTATTTCTATTAATTCTTTAGTTCGCAGAGGTATTTGCGTGTTAGGGGGTATATAAACTACTGCTATATGGAGGTTAAATGTCGAACCTATTGTTTTGGCAGGAATAGTGACCCAAATGCACTCAAGGGCAGTACGGTAGTACTCCGGCCTAACTTGCGCTTGTAAATCAGAGCGACTCAATATTATAACACCGCCCCCAAGGGACCCGCGATCTCGACGAAAAATAGTGTATTTCTCATGACAGACTTCTGCATCTAAAATACCATCACAGAGCCAGGTTTCAGTGATCATGATAATATCATGATTTGATAGAAGAATGTTATTATAAAATATATTAGTCTTTGTTCGCAGACCTCTAACATTTTGATAGAAGAGTTTTAAATTTTTACCTTTGTTAGCCATAAATATAATAATGTGTATACGAACTGTTAATAGTGTCTAAAGATATTTTATAGTTTAATAATAATATAGATTTTACTTTACTCATAAGACAATGATGTATGCCATCATAATAGATTATTAGCTTTACGAACAAGACTAAAATATAATGATCAGCACATAGATATAAAGTAAGAAACGTTAGCAATAAATGAGTATGTGTACTAGACAATGTATTTTTTAAATTACTATTTTGTATTTGGTGATGTATTTTTGTGTGTGTGCAATGTGTTTGTATAAATGTGTTTAAGGATGTGCTATACGTAGTGTAATGATAATAGTTTATAACGCTATTATGTGAGTGTAATAAGCAACTAGAGTAGACTAAATTAACAGCAGCAAGTATAAGTAAATACATTATTAAACGATCTTGGACAGATCGGTGGAACAAGATATTAGGATGAGGGGCGAAGCCTCGTTTCTCCGCACATAAACGCGGCAGTTTTTTGTCCATATAAATTTATAATTGGCTTCTTTAGCCCTTAATTTACATTCATTTAGAAGTATTTTATTTTCTACCGTAAGATGTTCATTCACGTAAATCCGAGTACTCTCGTCCCCCATACCTAACTCCTTAGTATTTAAGTTGTGACGTTTACGAGCCGCTGCTACAATTCGGTCCTTAATAGCACGTTGTTTTAGGCGAACGATGATAGGTCGTGCGCGAGCGGCGCTCGCTGCGCGCCGCGGCTGCACCCGGTGAGCAAACTCGATGTCCGTCGGTTCGATTGAGGCCCCAATATGCTGTGCTACTTTTGTAATAATATTTACTGTGTTTTCTTCCGGGTTTTCAGGTACCCCGGTTACTTCAATATTCTGCAAACGTGTCCACTGCTGTTGTTTCATTCTGTCCTCTTCTAATGCTTTAATCCTCGTAGTTTGAGCAAGAATCTCTTCTTTGAGTTTTTTTATTTTCATCTTTAATACATTTTAATTCAGAGGAAGTGCTGCCAAGCAATTTCTTAACATCAGCGAGCTCTTTTAATAGGTCGTCATATTGCTTACTCACGAACACCAGCGATTCTTGATAGCCAGCGCATTGAGTTGTTATAGCAATGATCTGATTAGATAACCCATTGATGCTAGATTGAATGACTGACTTTATTTCCTGTTTATCGGCGTCCAAAAATTCTTTTAGGGTATCTATAGTAATATAATTATTGACATTCTCAACCTGTTTTTTTCGCAAAGTAACATTGTTATCTGATTCATCATTAAGATTTAATTTAGATGATTTTTGTCTATTCATCTTTTCGAACAAAATGCATGCAAATATAAACACGTGCGGGGTAGGTATTGCGGGCGATAGATAAGCGTGGAATGCGGCACAACGAGCGAGCGGCGAGTTGTCGTAGGTTAGGAATGCGTTGCAATATTTTAAGTAATAAAAACACTTATAACTCACTAAATTGTGGACGTATGCTCGTAGAAATTATTTCCTGAGAAAGCTTGTTAATTAAGCTATAATTCCATGCATCACAAACCTAGTATATTTCACTTTGACCACAGTTTTTAGAATATTTTATACGGATAAAACGTATTCACTGTTTACTGTGCGACTGCCGGGCGGAAAATTGTAATTGGCGAAAAAGTAATAGGACGGAGGTTCACGCCCTCGCTTTCTTACGATCGGAGCAATGAGTCTTTCATATTCTTTATTTTCTGCATTGTCGCTTTTCCTGTAAAAATAAAATCAACGAATCAAATCACATACAATCTTAGCTATAGCTTATTTGAGTTTCCTTTTAACTCTTTCAAAGCATTATTAATTTTTATGTTTACGCGAAGGTTAGATATTGAAATAAAACTAGTTTTCGAATTATGTATTAATTAAAATTGTGTATAAATGTAAAATGTTTAGATATTGTATCGTTGATTTTTCAGATGACCTTTATCTAAGACTGTTCATGAACATGAAAGCTGTAGTTTTCGAAACATCGGGAGAACACTAAATATAAAAAACCGCAATAAAATCCAAAAACTATATTTAGACGTATTCCAAAGAAGTAATAAAAACATTTCTCATTGTAAATTCCGAGACATTAGCTTTTGAGGAAAAATCATGGCGAAATCAAAGACATGAGAAATAAATAGACAGTACGGTAATTGCAACAGTCAAGCCTGCCTTAGTTTATATTTTTATATTTCCAATAAATTAAGGTTAGGTGCCCTATTCCGTCTACGCGGGAATATCCGTCTTTCCCGTGTTTTAGGTAAATAGAGGGCATTCGGCGTTTACCTATGCTATCAAGTCTGTTTTCGTTTACAACGTACGTAATTGCAAAAATACGGACTTGCCCTTGTAGACGGAATAAGGCCCCCTGACCTTACATTGGAAAATCTGAAAAAAATACTTACCAGTACATATAACTTGTGACTTCGATCTGCGTCCACAATTCCTGAAGACGTTGGCGAAATGAGAAAGGTGGTACGTTGACGGAGAAAACATGCATTAAATACTGCTGAAAGCCTGGAAATAATTGAAATATTAAATGAAAGGAGCGTATATCTTAATCCAGTACATACATGGCTGTATGCTTTTCAACCAAAAAATACAAGGGATTTCGATGAAATTTGGTGTGGAGATAGTTTGAAACCCTGAGAAGGATAGGCTGTCTGGGGAGAATATAACGGGACTTTTATCCCGGAAAAGCTAGTTTAGTATAATTTGTGTAACTTTAAAAAAATAAGTTTAATAATAATAATGTATTCATTTCTAGAAACGCTATACCAGACTTATCTACTTTTCTATATTTGTGTAAATTTGTTAGTTGTCATCAGGTGTACGGCCTAGTTTGGAAAATAAATAGAAAATAAGATTCCTGTTGCAAGTAATATTTGGAATATTTATGACGGTACCTACACCGGAACTTTTGAATCCTTCTATTTAATTTATCTCATGTTGAAAAACTCCAAGCAGAACAAAATTACTTATTTCGGCTTTTCTAACATCGCAATTTGTTACTTCATAATGATTTACTTAAACTAACCTGATGTGATTCACAAAGATTATATTTCTTTGGAGAAAATATATGACGAGATGTTCATCTCGAGTCTTAGGATGGCCATCGTAGTCAATACCAAACAATATTTTGTAATACATGATGTTGGATGGTGTTTCTACTGTTTATAAGTGATCGTATCGCTTACCATCTGGCGAAACTTTCAGACTTCGGACTGATGTTGAATACCAGACCCCAATATCAAATTGCCCGACATGGGATTCAAATCCAGGAACTTAGAACGGCATCGTACCGCGCACGCATAAAACTACGCTAGGCAGTAATAAAAATATTGCTTAATAGATATTCACCCAGTCAGTAATTCGCTGAAAAGCCATTCTATGATGACCAAATCAAACTTCTGCTGTGGATCATTTATCAGTTTCTGCACGTTTTCATTCTCCAATGTGTTCGTGCTTAGTAATTGTGTATAAAACATTGTAATGTCGTGGCGATTTATCATTTCAGTGTTCATTAGAGCGGTTATGTTCAAGAACTCCTCTGGAATAAAACATCGTATAGATTTATTTTTAGTACATTACTGACGAATTAAACCAATTTTGAAGAAATATTTTTTCAGATAAGTTAAATAGGCAAAAAGTCATAGGTCTCGAGTTCGAATCCCGGTTCCGGCAATGTCATATTTGAATTTATCTGCTCAATATCAGTCCGAGCCCGGCGCGCCCGCTGCACATCGTGCACACCACACCGGACAGTCAGTATCTGTGCCCCACTCACTGTCTGCATATCTACAGACTGAATTGTTTTTGCTTTCAGCTTTTGTCCTAAGAGGTTAACATCGAAATAATATTAATTGGGTCATATTATGATGCTAAGTGATTACCACAGCTTATGAACAGCCCAATTATTTTATGGACACGATAAAGTCTGGCGTCTGAGGTTTTTGGGTTATTTGTGCTCTCTATTGCTTCGTGGAATGAAACATACATGGCGAAAAGTACACGCACTAGTCAAGCCTCTAGCTACACCCCTTCTACACCGAATGCACGCCTTTGCACTAGAGGCCATTTGCCACGGCCCTGGGCACCCAATTCAGTGTGTAAACCTCATGCTTGTATATTCACATTGAAGCCTATAAGGACTCGCGAAAATTTCCCTTTCTTCTCTTCTCCACTCATCCTAAAGAATGCTCCTGTTCTTCCCCCCTCATCTGCCCAAAATTTCTTCCCAACGATCCCTGCTGTGCCCCAAAACTCCCATCATTGTACTGTCGGGAGGAGGGACCGGGCCTAGCCACACACCCCTGATACTCCAATTGTGAAAACACATCACCTCCAAATTTGACTTGTAAGGACATTAAAAAAAACTACACACTCAGAGATAAAAATAGGATAAGTGTGTGTACTTACTCGGGATAAAATTCAAATTGAGGCTCACGTCGACTTGCTGAAGATTGGGGTGTGGCCGTTCAGAAACGAAGGGAGTAATATATGTTACCTGTCATTAAGAATTTTATTCAGTAATTTTATGTGTATTTTAATAACAGTGACTCGAGGTTTACTAGTGGTAGCAATGTCTATTTCTGCCGCCAAGCAACAGTGTGTAGTCATTGTTGTATTCTGGTATGAAGAACATTGTAACTAATTGACATAAGACTTAACATCTTACGTCTCAGGATGGCGAGTGCAGTGGAATACCAAACAATACTTTGTAATTGAAGATGTTGAATTGTGTTTCTCCTGTTTACTTATAGGCGGTCGTGTTGCTTACCATCATGCCAACGGCAAGCTCGTCTTGCCATTCAAAGCAATAAAAATAAAAAAGGACTAGTGTTTTCTTATTAGTCGGTTGGCCTTTTACATATTGTGAACTATTTCTAAGTCTTATAGCTTTTTCTAATTCTTCTAGCAAACAATCAAGTACAGTATCTATTAGGCGTCTCGCAGACGTCGTATATTAGTGTTTCAAAGTAAAATCTGACACCGTCTGCGGACTACTTTATTTATTTAGTTGCATATAAAATAAAGAATGCCAGTCTTGTGACAGTTAGAAGCATCTCCAAGCTCACCTTAACAATAAAGATAACATCTCTATATCCTCTCCTTATGCATTCACTGCCACGTCAAATGGCATATGTAAATTTACTTACCTCGTGCCCGAAATTAAGGAGATGTTTCACTAAACTGGATCCTAGGATGCCATGGCTCTTGCCGGGTAGGGGAAATACAACCAAGACCTTGTAAGCGCTGCATGTATACAGACAGAGGAAGAAACTTAACGCTACCCGGAAAAGTGGCGTCGTCATTTTCTGTAAATTAAGAAATCATGATAATAAATTTATCGGCGATAGCCTAGTTGGGTGTGGAACGGACTGCCAAGACGAATGTCCGCAGGTTCAAATCCTAAGGGCACACACCTCTGATTTTTCTAAATAATTATATGTATATTGTATTAACACTTGCTTTAACGGTGAAGGAAATCATCAACGTCTTGGGGAACCCAAAGACAAGATCGTCGCGCCTCGTTACAACGAACCAAGGAACTTATAGTATCGCCCATGTACCGTGCTGTCTTCTGCATAACAATGAATGTTGCCGAGAGATAACAGAACAATGATATGCAGAAGAAACAAGGTACGTTACAACACCGAACCCTGTGGGACTTGGGCATTTAGTGTCATGAGCTTCGAAGCGTACCCATTAAAGATAAAATCCCCTTCCCCTTAATATTTTGAGCAGTATATAATATACTGAAAAAAATTATAATGCGATTGCATTTCTTAATCCAATATAATTAATATCCCTTTTGATTATTGACTATATTGATTTTGTAAAGTAATTCTAAATTACGATTAATGACCTATATCGAAGTTAAATATTGAGTACAGACGAATAATCCATATTATACGAGTGTGTAAAAACGGCTTATTCAAGTGTATTCACTTCTCATATTTCATAGTTATATTTATTGGCTAAGTTATTAGGCGCATTAGTAATCGAAATTAGTCTAATAGAGGGGTTACAGGATTTTTTATCGATAATCGATATTCATCGGAATTTTTATCCGAAATTTATCGTTCCTCTTAAATGGCCCAATAACCGATAAATTATCGATTATCGGATTACTTGCCCGAGTGCAGAGATAAACAAGGTAGGTTTATCGGTAAATGGTGAAATAAATTTTATTAAATGTATATGACATATGTATATACATATATATATATATTAGTATAGACAGATTATCAGCATTATCACTGGCAAAATATTTTACATAAGGACAGAGAGCCGCAAGTTGTACGTCTTTACACCATTTATTTACTGTTTACTGTACAAAAAACAAAAACAAAACAATACAAAGAAGAAAAGAGAGACAAAAGGCACATGTACAAATGGCGGTCTTATCGCTCTAGGCAATGTCTTCCAGACAACCATGGGATGGATATAAAAACGAGATATAGAAAGAGAGAGTAGTGCAGTGGATTATATTATATTAATAAATAAAATAACAAATAATTGATAAACATTACATACATAAATACACATATAATATACACCTACAGAATACATATATACACATCAATGTATCTGTTGAGTGAGAAAGATAGATCTTTGACTAGCTGCTTGAATGATAACAGTGTTTTAGCCCGTATCACCGTAAGAGGCAGCTCGTTTCACAATCGAACAGCTTCAACGGTGAACGATTTGTCCATGAATGTGGTGCGCAGGCATTTTTAATAGCAGGTTCACCAACGATCTCAATCAAATAATCGTAATCAAGGACTTGGGATGTGAGTCATTGAAAAATAAAAATAGATTTTTTTTGATAAGAAAGAATGATAGGACTAAACATAACATTATACAAAAGAAAAAGGATGTGGGCATTCCGACGAAGTCTTATGGGTAACCCCTTGAGCACCATTATATTTTTGAAAGTATAATACCGAATATTTGTCACAATAAATTTACCTACGATACGAAAAGCTACCTATCTACCTACTTACGATCCTTGATACATTCATTATATTTATTATTTAATAAAACAAATGTATTAAAAAAACAAATGAAACAGAAAATTTCGAAACAATATTTATTTGATTATTATATACTGTCCCACTGTTGGGCACGACCCTTTTCTACTATGAGCGAAATCAGTTCCTTATCTACTACCACGACCTAGTGCATATTGACAGACTTCACATACCCTCAAAATTCTTATAGAGAACTTCTCAAGTATGCAGATTTCCTCACGATGTTTCCTTCACTGTTAAGCAAGCGATAATTTAGAGAAGAGAGCACAGAGGTTTCCTTAGGTTTGAACTTGCGAACATTCGTCTTAGCAGTCTATTCCACTGCCAACTAAGCTATCGCCGCTTTTCCTTGACCCTTTGGTTACGTACATTAATTTTGGGAAAGACTCAAATATAGACAAATATCGAGCCTCATTTCAATCATCTTTATTATATTGGTATAATTATTAGAAGCATTGTATCCAGCACAATTACTAGATATTAGTCATAACCTATAATAGCATGACGAGGGCACTGCAGATCTACACTGATTTTTTAATTAAAATTCCCGTTACTGTTTGTTTTATTTACTGGCAGTTGTATTACCATCAGGCGTGCTCGCTTGGCACATCACTAACTTGTTTAAATATAATTAAAAAGTAACCATGATAAATATTATAAAATTTCTTATATTTAAAAAAAAATGTTTACCTCAAACCGCAACCCAGATTAGGTGTATGTCAAAAAACACTCAAAACCAAAACAATGAAGAACCAACGAAAAGATCACTAATCAAACATACACTGACTAAATAAATAAATGGGACATGAAATATTTATCAGCTGATATCACAATCAGGGATATTAAAGAAAAAAGGATATCTTTATATTACAAAGGCATTAAATATACATGATGTTCCATTAATACAAATAAATACATTTAACTACGATTGGTTTCACAGACAAGAATTGTATTAAGTGGATTATCTTATCGAGGGCACAGTAAAGTGAACTTACTGCTGATGGTAAGTGAATAGATGCCCAAAAACATATCGACTGGAAAGAAATAAACGGCCACAGACGGCACAGTTATACCGGTCCACTTAATTGCTTCTTCACGCTCCGCTTGAATTACGCCAAGTTGTAGGAAGGAAGGAACACGTATGCAAGCAAGCTGTTCCGCTTAATGATACAAATATGAGTTACTGAACTTTTTGGTTCGAGCCGGGATAGAAGAGACTACGAAGCTGTGGTTTCACAAACCAATACGCGTGGTTTTACTAAGGAAAGGTAAGTTCCGTTTATCAATTATCGTTCGGTTTGATGCTAAACAAGAAAATTAAATTAAAATTACGACAAATCTCCCTCTATAACAAGTCCACGTAAAGAAGAATATCGTGAGGAAATTTTAATGAGGTGGAAAAGGAATTTGAAAGGTATATGAACTTAAGCCGCACTAAGCCAGCGTGACGCATTAAGCAGCTTGCTTAGCAGTAGGAAATGTATATACAAGGATGATGTTCTTTTTACTGAGTAACTTTCGCAAAAGCTCAATTAACACCCAGAGACCGTAGAAGAAAATTTCAAGCAGTTATTTTTTTTATGCAGGTGCCGCAAAGTGACAGAATCTTGACTTCACTATGGTGGTGGTGTAGTGATATTGGTATCCATTATGCTTTTAAAATATTCAAGGAACTAAGAAAAATAGACAAAACAAATTCATAATTTATTAAAATCTATATCTCATATTACAATAAAATTTAACTATTTATATTTCTTATCGCCCATAACATTTTTCGGAAATATCAAACAGTAGACACGCTTCAGTGCCAAAATTGACAAAATCACTAATATGACCACTACAACTGCTAAGTCCAGGTACATTTTCTGGTACCAGGGCACGTTGATAGCCGGAGAGCGTAAATGGGGAGCCCCTTTGGTCTGTATGACGTGTTCTACCCAATGGACCAGCTCAGCCCCTGGGCGCACTGGCCGATCGTGGTATATGAAGGATAACTCTTTTACTTTCTCTCTGTACCTGTGAATAAAATTAATAAAGTAGTGTCCACATAGACATAAACGTGATATAAGTACATACATCTAGACAATCATGACACATCTTTTATGATAGCGAATGGAAAAACGAGCAAGGAGCTCGCCTAATGGTAAAAGCTTTACGTCAATTCCCATACAGACATATGAGAGATCTACCACTAGTAAATTGATGAGAGTGAGATGTGAGAGTCCGTCTGGGTAGGTGCCATCTCAAAGTCTATTTCTACCGCCAAGCAAAGGTGTGTAGTCACTGTTGTTTTCCGGTTTGAAGGACATTGTAGCCAGCGTAAATACTGGGCATAATAATACTTAATATCTCATGTCTCAGGATGGCGAGTGCAGTGGAATATCAAACAATACATTTTGTAATTTAAGGTGTTGGATGGTGTTTCTACTGTTTATGGGCGGTCGTATCGCTTACCATCTAGTGAACGGCAAGCTCGTCTCGTCACGCAAAGCAATAACAAAAAAAAGTCATAAACAGTAGCAACTAATAAAATTTTGGAAAAAGAATTTTGTTTTTATTTTTTTGTAAAATGTATCTTCAGGAATGGCAGCAGATAATGATATTTATTTTTGATAATTAAAAACGATTGGTGTTATATTAGCTTGGATGCTGAAGATAATGTTTAGACCCTAATATAACTAAAATAAATAGAGAATTAACTCACTTCGGATTACTAGTCATTTCTACAATATTTTCTCGTAAATCTTCAGCCATTGTGAAAGAGAAATCAACTTTCTTCGCAATCCCCTTGCCTACAGCTCTGTTCACATTGACAAACTGGTCAGCAAACACCGGGATTCCTATGATGGGAACGCCGTAGTGTATTGTCTCCGTGGTTGACAACAGACCTCCATGAGTGATAAATAGCACACAGTTGGGATGAGCTGAAAAACATACAATTATTATTAACAAATAGATAGAAGAATTCTTCCTTGAACCAAACTCCTCTCATTACGTCTGTAAGATGAATTTATTCTTTGTTTAACATTGTTATTACAAGTATTTTACGGATTTAGTCGCGGATTTTTATACTCGTATTGTACTTTTTAACCGACGTTTCATAAGGACAACACGCGGATCAATGGGCAGGTAATAATGCATGTAGACAGACCCGGATCGACGTCTGACGAAGCGCCTTAGGTCTCTAGACAGGGCTCTCTACGCATAATGGTGGGTACAATGACCTGACACTGCCCTTTAAACAAACACTTATATATTTTAGGTATCATCGACAGCCCCCTTTGCAGGGGATGTCTGTCGGATGACGAAACAGCCCCCCATGTTATCCTGGAATGCGAAGGAGTAGCTGTACAGCGGGCTAAAATCCTCGGTACACCAGGGTCACTCCGGACGACTGTAGATGAACTAGGAAGATCCTGCGCTTCTGGAAGGAGTTGGGCTGACTAGATCCATAGCCGGCCATAGGTATTGATCACTGTTTAATCCAGTACAAACACTGACTATGAAATTTTCTAAATTACAGCTATACGTAAAGCCATCTTTACCACGTCAGCGCCATCAATCAAAAAGTGAGACTAAAAATACAAATTATTCCTGTGGGCGCTAATTGTCGGAATAGTTGGTAGCCTATAAAGAAGTACCTACTCCAGGAGTTGGTCTTTCCGTGTGCCAAATTTAATCCAAATCCGTTCTGGTATTTATGTGTTTACTTTTTAAATTCTAGCTAACTATTGCATTTATAATATTAGTACGAATTAAAATAAAGATTATAGACAGATTATGTGTTTTAATAACACTCGAAAATAAAAATAATTAATTATTTTTAATATCAACAGGCACCGACTCCAAAATTGGTATCCAATATATAACTGTTATGTGAAATTATTTTTTGGTTTTGAGTGGTTTTTGAAGGCGGTTTAATTTTTTGTTAAAATTATTTTTATTAAATAAAGGACTGACCAAAAACGTAACAGACAGTTAGTACAATCAATTAATCATGATATAATAATTTATAAAAGATAAGTTCAAATTTGATTAATCATTCTTCAACATATCTGGGCCCTAATTCTCTATCCCGCACGTTATTTTAACAGTGCGTAACAAGCACGTAACACAACGCGTCATGTTTAGGACTATAGAAATTTGGCTTACAGAATACCATTACACGCACATTTCTCGAAGATAACATGACACGGCCGCGTAACGCGTTTACACTATCATACAGAATAAGGGCCCTGCATGACTAGCAATATTAGTTGATAGTAATCATCATAACTTCTTTGTTTAATTTAAGGAAACTCGTTATCGTCTGATAGTTTAATCATTATTAAGCCCCAAGCGTTATGGCCTTGAGGAGTCGTTCCATACATTTATGGAGCACGAGTAACGGATTGAAATATACCCACGAACAATTTCTTTAAAAAATCGCTTTTAGAATTTTTTATAATTTTAACATACGAAAATCCTTAATTGTCGTAAAGTTTAGATTGTAAATTGGAATGATTTATGTACTTTAGGAAGACATGCACGGAATAAATAATTTTTGTTATGAAATTAATGATACAATATCCAGATTACAAAAAAAATTAAACAACCAAAGTAAAGATATCATATTATAAAAAAATGATGTAATTTTAAAAAATCAATCGTCGCAAGGTATTAAGGAGTATGAAAGATAATTTTACTATCCCTATATCGACGGATCATTTTGCATTTGTATTGAGTCATGCGTTGTTAAGACGATAACGAATAATGACAAGCAAAATTTTGTCAAATCATCGAAAGCATTAAGTTCAAAGTGCGAAGAAAACGTCGCGACCTTTGGATAAGATGAGGCAGTTACCGTTCAATCGTCTTATACTCACGGCCAGCTGTTTTAGCGCTGCAGCGAACTTTAGTTCTAAATCCAGATTTTGAAAAAAAAAATATATGGACATTCTATCGGTAGAATATATGTCAATGTATGAATTGACAATGAAATTGCATTGAGCAGGAGCAATTCAACTCTAAATTGTCATTAATAATCGTATCGACTCGAAATTATTATTTTTTTACAAATTTTTCTACTAAAATTACTAACTATTACAAAAGTAACCTCTCGGTACTAGAGGAGACCCGATCTCAACAGTATGCAGTATTTAATGGAGAAAAACAAAGCGCACATCACACCTTTAACCCCGAACGGGAATGGCAGAGGGGAACAACGGCAGCCATTTTTCCCTGTGTGTTCTGTTCGATGATGTGATATGGGGTGAGAGCATCGCCATATCGGACTACTAATTTTAAAGTTTGAGCTGATACTGATCAGACAAACTAAATATCCCTTTGCCCGACCCGGGATTTGAATTCAAACCAAAGTCGTACCACGCAATACACCTACGCCTCCGAGGCAGTCGTAATACAAGAGTGACACTATTATTATTAACCAGGAATAATTACCTAATCTTGTTTTATTCACATTTTTGCGCTCATGTAAAAAAGTATTTTTTCGTATATCCCCCTTTGTTATGAAACTCTCAATATATTGTATACTGTTATAGTCCCAACAAAATATATCAGAAACAGACTACTTCGGTGGTGGAGTTGTAATGCATACGAGGTAAGAGTACCATTACCGTACTGGGTCCGGGTAGGTCCAAAAATAATTGTGACTTGGTATAAAACCATCTTAAAAATAACTTAATCGCAGCTCGCAGTCAGGAAGTTAGCGGTGTGATACTCCAGTCATGTCGGATTGCTGTGTCTCCGGACTATGAGAATTATGGAACAGAAAGTGCACCTGTATTCCACACACACTTATAGATACATTATATTATTTGCTGCGTATCGTACCAGGCTTATCTCCGTTGAGATAAGCCGCCGTGACCAAAGTTCGGCTAGGATTGATATATGATGCAGCATCTTTTACTGATTACATTTTGTATGACAAAATGTAATCAGTAAAAGATGCTGCATCATTCAACGCTTACTAAATTATTATCAGCATGCCTTACTGTATCTATGTGGTGACGATGAGCTAGTACTCAACCACGTAAAATTAAAATAGGCGTTATAAATAAAAATCACATACGACGAAAAACTCTCAAATGACAAGCAAGTGCAAAAAAACATTACCATCGAAGGATCGGAATTCTAATAATTAAAACCAAAACTATATTTCAGTAAAAAGTATTTGCGTCGCCAACACTATGTACATTTTGGAGGGTTTTCATTATATTATAGGCTTACGACCAACTTAGAGCTCTCAAAGGCTAGGTACATTTAAATTCTTACCTAAAATACTTGCTTGCGGTGCCCATTTAAGTATGTGTACATTCTTTGGCACTTTAGGGAAGCCTTCCTCAAACTTCCAGAACACGGTTTGCTCCAATTTCCCAAACATATCGAGGAGACTTTTCTTCAAACTCTCTGGCATGTCCTTGCTATTCAGATTAGATCCCATACTGAAGTAAATTACCCCCTTTTTCGCATTATCCATGATTTTTTGCAGATCCTGTGAGCAAAACAAATTTTATGTTACACAACCGTATGTAATTGGGTAGTTGATTGCAAAATTTAATTTGCGAGGTCTAAGATTTAGATTCAATGAATTTATAAGGTTATTTACGTAAAATACTAAAAATATAGGTATAGGCATTAAATACTCAATTCCAAAACCAGTTACACTAATTTACAAGAAATCTTAAATACAAATACTAGAAACTTTTTAAAATTTTCGACTTGTATAATTCAAATCTATTTTGAATGAATTAATGAAGGTAGAATTAGATCATTAACTTATCGGACTATCAATACCTGAATTCCCGTGAACACGAGGTGCTGCAATACCTACAAAACCTCGGGAGTAAAATATAATTAAAAACCACCATAAAATGTTAAACTCAATCAATCCCTACCGTGTTTGAGGGAATTTTGTAGGGTGAAAACTTTTCACGTGGCTGATGCCGCGAACAACACCCATTCCATATTCCTTAATAGTTATTACCTCTGGCAACGGTTTGACTTCTTCGTTGATGTGGTACCCTCCAACAGCCTTGTAGCTTTGTGGCAGCCGCGTCGCCATTCCAAGGGAAACGTGAGAGTTTCCCAAAACCAGAGACGCGTTGTATTTTACTTCTTGGAATGTGGGTGGCACCCTCCCTCTTTTTCGTATCAGAGGCGCGACGACTTCGTCGTATATGGCGCTTTGATGGACATCATGGTACCTAGAATTTCAATAAGTAAGAATACTATTTAGAAAGTTTGGTTGTGTGTTAAGAGTATACAAATGCATAGTAGAATTAAACATAATTATTTTGGATCTGGTTTTGCTTGAATATGAAGTAAAATCTTTCAAAAAGATAGAGAACACTGTAGACATAATATTCGTTAACAAGACATATACCTACTGCGTCGGCTTGTCTTTACTTTACCTTACAAATGTTTTTCCAAAAATTCTGCAATAACGTTCTTCAAAATAAATGTGAAAGTCTTAACGAGTCAATACATTTGAAATGCAACCGAAACAGACTCTGGGCTTAATATTAAGGCCCACCTTGACAAGGACGCCAACGGTACAGCAAATCATTAACGTCCTGCCTACCATTTCTGTGTTGCACCATAAAAGCAATTTACATTTAAACCAAATGAAAACTTACATATGCATGTAGTAAAGGGTTTTCAATTGAATCCACAACTGCTCCGTCCTCTGCCAGAAGTTAAAGGGTGGAATAGTTTCTGTTAAAGCATCTCCGTGGTACGCAGGATTTAGTGCTTCGTCAATCAATGCCATTATTATCCAATGAGGTTCAATACTCGACACCCAAATGAGTGGTGCTTGTACTATTTCTGCAATACTGATAATACTTATATTAAAACGAGCTACTTTGTTATTTTTTCTAATCCTCGGGAGATATGAAATTAGTTTCATAAATCCATCTTTGATTAATCCTAACAAAGATATCATAGTACTCATTTACTTGCTATGTGTTGTTTTCATTAGCCTATAATATAAAATTTTCAACAACCCCAACTTGTTTAATTAAATTCTTTGCCGTTGCATAGTAAATATTGCCCGAGACGCAGCGAACTCTGCTCAGTGTCATGAGCCCCCTGCCACTGTTTATCCTGGCTTACTTGTGTCAGAGGAAATATATTTCAGTCACAATTAAATGTTTGTACATAATGAAGTAATAATAATAAATTGATCTTACCCAGCCCCTAATTCGGAGTAAAGCCATTCCACTATAACTAAATCGAATTTCTGATCAACATCATTCAGTAATTTTTGTACATTCTCGTTTCGATAAGTCGCCCTTAGCATCAGATTCATTGACGTTATTATATGATTTGGATCATTTACTATCGATTCTTTGTTCAAAATGCTTATTAAATTGTATGTATTTTCTGCAATTAAAAATAAATATTGATTAATTTAAATGAGATTATCATTGTCATATGAGATGTTGTTAATATAACTGTATAATCGTAAGACTACAGGCAACTTCTAACAGATTAAGAAAATCTGGAAGCCTACGTTCAGCAGTGACTTCTTCAGTGGGTAGTTGTATTACTAGCCCGTTAGGACCACATCGTAGGACGACGCGACGCGATGTCGTATCATGTTTATGTGTACGAGCCCTAACAATTGCGTTAACATAAGAAAGGATTATAAAATACGTGTGCTTATATTCAGGATTTGACTTCTTGGGGCTCATGGTGACGATATGATGGTTGTTAGAGGCGATTTAGGTATTCTTTTTATGCTCAAGGCAGTAGTTATAACATAATTATTTCTCTCGTGTATAGATTTAAGTTAGGTATTCTCATAGAGCGGGTGTGCGGTAAGCAACCGACCGTAACATACTGCCAGATGATCGGATGGTCAGGGTTCGATACGCGGGTGCCGAGTCTGCACGCAGGACCGTTAAAGGTTGTGTTCAAGGCTCTATTGGGGGGCCGATCCTGTGGAACCTCCTCCTTGACCCCCTTTTACAGGGTCTCGAGCGCCGGGGCGGCTATTGCCAAGCTTTTGCTGACGATGTCGTCCTGGTGTTCGACGGGGATTCCACAGGAGAAGCTCAAAGGCAGGCCAATGCGGCTCTGGCCTATGTGCGGGATTGGGGTGTCAGAAATAAGCTACGGTTCGCGCCACACAAGACCCAGGCTATGGTTATCATCAATAGACTTAAGTATGACACCCCGATCCTGCACATGGGCGGAGTCGACATTGGTCTGTCTAACGAGATCAAGCTGCTCGGCCTCCTAATAGACCGAAAACTGACCTTTAACGGCCACGTGACGCAGGCATGCGCAAAGGCCATAGGCCTGTATAAAGTGCTCGCGAGGTCGGCCAAGGTCCAGTGGGGATTGGGACCCGAGGTGATCAGGACGATCTACACGGCGGACACTACTCCATCAAGCCGAAAGCTAGGTGTTAGGAAGCAGCTCGGAGCCATCCAGCGCAGTTTCGCGCAAAAGATGACGAAGGCCTACAGGACTGTCTCTCTCAACTCGGCCCTACTGCTTGCCGGAGTGCTGCCCCTTGACATCAGAGTGCGGGAAACCGCACTCCTATATGAGGTCAAGAGGGGGCACTCTAGCGAGGTAGTGGGTGACCGGGAGGTGGAGGCTCCTGTGGCCTTTGTCAACTTGGACCACCCGGCGGAGCGGATGGGCGGGAGCTTCCAATGCCTGACGGATGGGGCGAAACTGGCTCGGCACGACGGTGAGGGTCTTAGTATCTTCACCGACGGAAGCAAGATTGATGGGAAAGTCGGAGCGGCGCTGTCCATATGGAACGGCGCCGCCGAGACGAGTACCAGAAAATTGTGGCTCGAGCCATACTGCTCCGTCTATCAGGCGGAACTCCTCGCCCTCCGCAAAGCCGTGGAGGAGGTGCTCCGTAGCGGGCTTCCTGCGTGCGGCATCTTCAGCGACGCAAGGTCCGCTCTCGACGTCATCACCAGAGGTGATTCCCTCCACCCCATAGCGTTTGAAATTAAAAAATTAATGAAAGAAGCCGGAAAACGCACCCAGAAAATTGAGCTTTTCTAGGTGAAGGCACATGTGGGGTTGGAGGGAAACGAGAGGGCGGACGTGCTCGCTAAGGAGGCAAATGTCCGGTTTCATTCGTCAAACGACAGATCCGAAAGGACTCGATTGACGAATGGAGCCGGAGATACGCGGACGGAGAGACGGCTTCGGTGACGAAGCTGTTCTTTCCGGACGCGGTCGAGGCGCACAGGGTCGTAAGGCGGATCGTCCTGGACGCCACACTGACGCAGGTGTTCACGGGGCACGGCGGGTTCTCCGAGTACTTGCATCGGTTCAAGTGCAAGGAGAGCCCGGCGTGCCAATGTGACCCTGACGTTCAGGAGATGGTCCCACATCTCCTGCTCGAGTGTCCCATCTTCGCAGTCAATAGATATGAGCTCGAGATGGCATTAGACATAAGTTTAAAAATAGATAATATAAATAGGATAATTAAGGATAGATATAAAATAGATAGGTTTTTAAAATATTGTAAACAAATAGTATATAAGGTCAATAATAGAAATAGGTAAATAATAAGAATTGCTAAATGTATATAATGATATATATATAATTTTAGCAATTAAAATAAGCCTTAAATATAAGATGAATAGACTAATGGTCTTATTCATAATAACACTATCAGAATTATCGGAACTTTATCTGGGCGTTATCAGAGGCATGTAAAAAATTTGTATTCATAATGGTTCAATTGCGCTAAAAGTCCCCGATAAAGATGCTTTGATTTATCGAGCCTGACGCCCGTCTTTACACCTATTTTAAGCGTTCGATATCAAAAAAATGGCTGATGTCGGTCAGCTGTTTCGTGTTTGACGCTTGTTGCCAAAGTCAGTCTGTACTTAGAAGTAAACAACATTTCGATCGTGTAGCCCATAATTTTCGTTTCAAGAAGTAATTTTATTTAGTTACGTATTAAAAATGCAAGCTAGGCTGCTTTAGGTAGAAAAATGTGTCGTCAGAAATTCGATCCGTTTTCTCTGGATAATGATGAATTCCGTAAACGGTATCATTTTTCCAAACATACGGCTGCATTTATAAGTGACTGATAGTCCGCGAAGAGTTGCAGCTTCACCGTATAGGTTGTGGCAGATCACCAGAATTGCAAGTATTAGTTAACTGCATTGACATGTTGGAATCGTCATGAGGTAAGTTAATCCTATTCCATATTTATACAGACTTCGGTAAGTACGTATACCTAATGATGAGCTACTTTTAGATTCGTTTTCTTAATAGATGCAAGATGTTGCAGACCTCTATGGATTATCTCAAGCCACTACCGGTGGTATATGTAGCAGAGTGGAGCGTGCGCTCGTATTACATGCTGCAGATTATAATTATGCCCCACTTCTTTTCAGAGGAACCCTTGTTAAGGCTAGAATTTCACCATGTAAAAGAATTCCCATATATAATTGGTTGTATTTATTACACCCATATAAAATTTAAAAATATGGTTGTGATGCAGCCTAATATTATATAGAAAAGGATATTATTCCCTCAATGTTGTTGTTCAGGTAAGATTTTCGGGAATATGTAAAGTTATAAATTAATTTAGGTCTACTTCATTGCATAAACTAAACTCAAGAATTGTTGTAGGTGACTTGTGATGCTAATCTTCAGATCAGAGATATTGTTAGATGGCAAAGCAGCACTCATAACTCCCGGATATTGCAACAAGAACTTTGGTGTGTGGAAACAGCATTTTCAATGTCTGTTCCATAGCATATCTAAAATTTGGCAATGTGAAGACTACTATTATGGCTCTTGCAATGTTGCACAACATTGCAATTGCTCAAAGAGAGATATATGCCACAGAAAAGTGTGTCCGATACTGAAGAGGTGTCAGAATCAACTATAATTATCATCATTGACCCAAAATCTAGACTAATGTTGTTCACACTGAAAGGTAACTAATTATACAACATAATTAAAGTTAGTCATTGTCATTTATTTTTATAAAATTTATATTTTTCTTTCATTAATATATCAGTTTTATTTTTTTTATATCACTGGAGCTCATTGTCCATCTGAATAGCATGCAACTCTTTCCTGTGTTGCACTTCTACTGTTGCAATTTATTCTGCAGATGTGGGACAAACCTGAAATTATGCAATGTATAAGCATTCAACATAATATTGAAATAAAAAAATATTTATTCAAATATACATTAGTATCCCACAGGATTATAGCATAAAATTTAAATTACTTAATGATGATTAATTAATACCTCCCTTATATTTCCAGGTGGAGGTGGATTATAGTATACTAATGCATCATATGCATGCCTTAATCTGTGTACTGAACAAATTGTACATCATATTTGATTATATGTTAACTTGTCATAAGAGCCTTTTATATGCCTACGTGATAAATAAAGGTTTTTATTTATTTTATTTGTTATTTTAATCAATAAAGACCTCAAAAATATTTTTTACTTTTGACCTACCTAATACAACAGTATCCCTACATGATTATAGCATAAAACGGATACATACATATCTCCTTTATATTTTCTACTGGAAGTGGGGTCTGAGGAGGCACAATGAGCATGATCTAAAAATAAAATTGATTTATTCCTTTTATATTTCATTGTGCTGTTTTAACTTTTTTATTTGTGCTGAATGCCACCAGGGTACATAATCACTATTGTATATTATCCTAATATTTTTTTATATGAATATTTTAAGGATGGCTATCATAGTGCGTATGTCCAACCATTTTAGCGCAATTTCCTGCATGCGTTCTTCCAAGTTTTACAATGAATTTTGAGAACATCAAATAAATCTTCCTCTTGTATTTATTTTGTTTACTTTTTTGACAAATGCCATTGTGACAATGACAATTTTTTTTTTTGTCTGTTTCTAGAGACAAAACTTGGTAGTAATTGGTAGAACTTATTTTAATTATTTTTTTCAACGAAATGGCAACATTGTGCACATTTAAAGGCCTTTTTGTTATCGGAGGTTTATGAAACCATTATGAATAAGAAATTTTATCGAAGGTTCGATAAGCTTATAGGACGTTTTAACTATTTGCGATTTATACCTTCGATAAGGGTTTTATTATGAATAAGACCATAAGAATATATATAAGAATTTACAAGTAGATAAATAGATTAAGAATATATGTAAGATAATAGCCGTAGATAAATAGTTATGTATAAACTCAGAAAAAAAATGTAAAAAATAATAAATAAAAAAGAAAAAAGCTAAAAAATACCCCTTGTCCTGGATAGGGGGAACGAGGGAGGGACGTAGAGTCCCTTTATAATAAAAAAAAAAAAAAAAAAAACATACTGCCAAAATACCAGAAAAGATAACACTGGGTAGGAACCCGCACTAGTGGCCAAGGTAAGTGTGTTACGTTCGGGGACCAACCAGTGTATATCCAGTTAGAACACGGGCATAGTTGTGTTGACTGGTGGGGGCTAATTATCGGTCGTTAGTCGATACTATCTACACCCACTGCGCGTGGTATCAAGAGTAGTAAATCACTTTGCCATGCACGTATAAAAATGTATTTCGTAGGTTTATTTAAGTAGTCACTTACTTGGTAAATAATCGGAATTCCTAGAGATATCGATTTGATGCAATTTTGGATGAGGCGACTTCTCCAAAATAGGAGTGACGAAGGTGACCTGGAGATATAAGTTAGTCGTATTAATGTAAGTGATTAGATATAATATTTGAGACATCTGCATCTATAAAATAATAAACTACTACAATATAAGTGATATTTGATTAACAAATGATATTCGTGAAGATAATCAGATTTTAGTTGTAAAAGCAGAAAATGTTTCTTTACAGATATCCTACATTAACATTCTAGGCTTCTTTTTACCCCGAAAAATTACAAAATGGACCCTTTTTTAAAAATTGATAAACATAGTTCCCAAACAGATTTAGGTGAGCGACAGAGCTGATTTCAAAGAAATAATATTCAGTCACCGAAAAAAAAAGGGATAAGTAACATCTTCGCACTTCAATTACCTCTATTCTGTTCGTCAGAATTGAAAAATCTGGGCACAAGATTGATCTGATGGAATTTATATGCTTACATTTCTTTTTTCCTTCACTCAGTTCACTGTATATGGTAAGGTAATGGGCCCAAAAATAGCCCGGTTCCTAACAAAGCTCAGTAATCAAAAATCCTAGTACCAAACCATTTTAATTAATGCGGATTTATGCGACCACAGATGAAATTGTAGATTTAAGTTTGGTTTCCAACATGCTGGCATTTTGAAACAGTTTTTTGCGGTATGTGGCGGCAGAGAATATTATTTCTTAGAAGTAACATCATATATTTACTGTTGCAACAACATTGTAATTTAGATGAGTTTTATTCTGCATTTGATTTTCACACTTATTATATTTTGACATTTTACTGAAATTAAGTGAAGTCCAATCATGGCCTATACTTGTTTCCTAAACATAAAATACAAATAATCAAGATCGAAATATACAATAAATTTATTGTCAAATATTATGCAATTTATGAAATATTAAATTACGTGGGCCATAAATGGCTTCCTCGCCTTACAAGATGTTTATCATACTTATCTATTTCTTACAGTATGTAAAAATATTTTTATGATTTCATAAAATCAAGCACTGATTCAGCAAATAATAACATTAATAGTAATTTTTAAGGAAAATGAATATATTATTCAGCAATAAATTTAAATTCTATGGAACAATCTTAATAAATAAAACTGATTAAATTTATATACGTAATATTAGCGTGACAAGCATTATTTGAAGTATGGCCGTATAATTCAAAGGTACGCGCGTACTTTATTTTCTATCTTCTACATTATCAAAATTATTATGTATATCTTTAATTTTGTTACGTTTTAATTAAAGTAAATTTGTTTTACAGTCATTATTTAAATTGAATCGTATTTTTCGCTAACTTAGTACTTAAGTATATGTCCATAAAAATATAGAAAAATTTCCAAAACTTAGCGGTATCCATAGTTTAAATACTAGAAACAAAAATAATAATCACAAAACAAGACTCCAAACGATCAACAAGTCTTTTAAGGGTTACTATATACATTTTTATAACAAAGTTCCCACTGAGATCAAGTCCATAAATATTGCGAAATTCCAAGCCACTATTAAGCGCAACTTGTATAATAAAGTTTATTACAAGTTCTCAGAATACCTAGAGGATATAAATCCCTGCTTTTCGAACTGGTGGTAAAGTTACTATTGACGGAATCTAAATAATGTACAGTGCGTTCGGCTAATTTCGGACGATTTTTCGGTTTTGTTGCGAGGAGTCTCGAAAATATTTTTTTCTCATAAAATATTTAAGCGATACCAACATTTAATACATGAAACTGGTTATTATTAATGCTACTTTATGTTATTCTCTCTGTGTAAGCTTAAAAATAGATGATAATATCAGTCTAGAAATTTAAAACCCTTAGAAAAGATCGGACCTACGCGGGGTTTCAATGCACATAGCGCACCCGTTCTTGGTCATACCATCAACTGTGGTATATAGGGTGGGGCAAAAAAAGACAGCGTAGCCGCCTACATAGCTTAAACTAAAAAATAACTATAGATTCGTGGTATTTTTTCGTTATACGATCTTACCCCGTATCCGATATTACCCGACCTCACCTTATAACATTTTACGGATTCAAAAAATATATCATATCATTTCATTTCATTCCATTAAAGCTACATTTTTTTTTTGCAAAATTTGCTGACGGTACACTTGTAGATACTCTTGACCCATCATTTTGGGAAAGCCAATTTGCTATTGGAGTAGTTAGGTAGACAGGCCGTGTATCTAAGCCTCCCTTTCTCCAGGTGTAGTGCTGACCCCACTTTGAATAGAAAAGATATAACTTAGGGTACTTCAAACGGAGCGTGAAGAAGCTAGTATGCAGGCCGGCATGACTGTGCCGACCCTCCAGAGATGCTTGTATCTTTAGCAGGTCGGCACTTACAGACTTCACTTCGCTTAACATCAGTTGCAGTGAAGACACTATATCGAGCCACTACAAAAAAAAATGAGATGGAAGAAGCGTACTTACGTCATGTCCAGCTTTGAGTAGATGATTGACAAGTCCAAATCCTAGGAAGCTGTGACTTTTTCCAGGAAGGGGGAAGACGACTAGAATTCTGTACGCATTGCAAAACTGAGACGCTGCCAGGAGGCCAAGTAGGAGCCACGTGGATCTCGTCATTTTCTGAAAGTATATAAATATCATTGTAAATTCGACAATACTGCTTTGGCAAATAGATGTTATTTTGACTTCAAATAAAGGAAGAGGTTATCTATTCGACGTGAATGTTTCTTTTTTTTGTTTGTTTGTTACCTCAGAACTCGCTCATTTATGAACCGAACTAGAAAATTATTTTTTTATTCGAAAGAATATACCTCCAGATTGACCCCATAATTTTTTTCAAAATCGCTTCAGGAATTTGGTTTTAAAACTAAAAAGCTAGAATAATTATGTCGTCCAAATGAACAAAATCGAGAATTTTGCTTTCTTATGACATTTTTAGTTATGTTTTTGCATTGGATTTGGTTGAGTGTACTTCTAACATACTTATACATATAGCATAACACCTTTTCCCCGTGTCAGGTGTAGCCAGAGGCGTCAATTTTCGCCACGATAGTCGTATTGCCTACGAAATACATTAGTTGTGTTTTGGCATTGGGTTTTGGTTGAGTCTTCTTCTTACATACATACGTATATAAATTTATATCACACCTTTTCTCATTTTCAGGGGTAGGCAGAGACATAACATTTCAGCACGATAGTCGTACCACGCGCAAAACACATTAATTGTGTTTTTGCGTTGGGTTTAGTTGATTCTTCTGCTTACATACACACACATATATATATATAAGGTGCGTTCGGGTAAGATCGTATACGAGGTAAGATCGTATAACGAAAAAATACCACGAATCTATGGTTATTATTTAGTTTAAGCTATGTAGGCGGCTACGCTGTCTCTTTTTGCCCCGCCCTATATACCACAGTTGATGCTACGACCAAGAACGGGTGCGCTATGTGCGTTGAAACAAAAAAAGGTGCATATCGCGCTTCTTAACATTATTGAGACTTCTTTTTGATTTTGTGAACCTTATCATACTAGCATTAGAAGCGTTATTAGAACGGAGTCCGAACTTACCCCGCGAAGGCCCGATCTTTACTAAGGGTTTTAAATTTCTATACAAATATTATCATCTATTTTTAAGCTTACACAGAGAGAATTGGAAGATAATTAAATTATCACATAAAGTAGCATTAATAATAACCAGTTTCATGTATAAAATGTTGGTATCGCTTAAATATTTTATGAGAAAAAGAAATTCGAGACTCCTCGCAACACACCGAAAACCCGTCCGAAATTAGCCGAACGCATTCTATATATATATATATATATATATATATATATACTATTATATAAAGCTGAAGAGTTTGTTTGTTTGTTTGTTTGAACGCGCTAATCTCAGGAACTACCAGTCCAAACTGAAAAATTCTTTTTGCGTTGGATAGCCCTTTGTCCGTGGAGTGCTATAGGCTATATATCATCACGCTATACCCAATAGGAGCGGAGCAGTAATGGCTAATCTCAGGAACTACCGGTCCAAACTGAAAAATTCTTTTTGCGTTGGATAGCCCTTTGTTCGTGAATTGCTATGGGCTATATATCATTACGCTATACCCAATAGGAGCGGAGCAGTAATGGCTAATCTCAGGAACTACCGGTCCAAACTGAAAATTTCTTTTTGCGTTGGATAGCCCTTTGTTCGTGAATTGCTATGGGCTATATATCATCACGCTATACCCAAAAGGAGCGGAGCAGTAATGGCTAATCTCAGGAACTACCGGTCCAAACTGAAAAATTCTTTTTGCGTTGGATAGCCCTTTGTTCGTGAAGTGCTATAGGCTATATATCATCACGCTATACCCAATAGGAGCGGAGCAGTAATGGTTAATCTCAGGAACTATCAGTTTGAACTAAAAAAATCGTTTTGTGTTGGATAGCCCTTTATTTGTGGGGTGCTATAGGCTGTATATCATCACGCTATATACCAATAGGAGCGGAGCAGTAATGAAACATGTTGCAAATACGGGGACAATTTATTAGTTTTGAGAGCTTCCGTTGCGTGCGCTGCGTAAACGGTTAAAGTTATGCAACAATGATGTATGACGGGATTGTTTCTCTTAAAAAGTTCTAAAAAAATATATTATAAAACAAAGTCCCCTGCTGCATCCGTCTGCCTAAACGTCTTAAACTCAAAAACTACCCAACGTATTAAGATGAACTTTGGTATGGAGACAGTTTGAAACCCTGGGAAGAACATAGGCTCCTGGGAAACTACTACTTTAATAATACGTTCGTAGTCATTTGGAATTTGCCAGTGCTGTTTGGCATCCCTATTGCAATAATCATATTGATAGAATTGAAGCGGTTCAAAAATATTTTTTAAATGTTCTTAATTACCGTACTGGTTACAGTTCTATAAATTACGATACTTCTTTACAAAGATACAATATGTCACGTTTAAGTCACCGTCGAGATTTGACTGATGCCATGCACGTTTATAAAATCTTAAATAATAGTACGGATGCTCCTGCGTTATTACAAGAACTTAACTTTAGAGTACCTCGCAGGCGTGAGCGAGATTGTCGTGCAAAACATTTATTCGTTATTCCTGGTTGTAGAACTTGCTATGCCAGTAATGCTTTTATAAGAAGGACTTGTAGATTATATAATAACAAACTTGTTAATGTTGATGTTTTTAATGAAACCTTGCGTATGTTTAAAAAAAAAGCTTTAAATTACATTTCCGGGCGGGATATGGATTGAAGTTTGCCTTGTGATTGATTTTACTTCTTGTAGTTGTATTGTTGTACTCGAATTGCAATCTGGAGTTATAACAAACATTGTAACATATACCTGTGTAATATCAGACATAATAGTATGTACTTAGTATTTTTTTTTTCAACTACCCTCGACAATGCTTTAAATATTTTGTTATACAGATAGGGAACTATAGGTCTATAACATGTTATCATTTAGCAATGTTGTAATATTTTTTGTTGTGTGACTGTTTGTTCCTTAAATAAATAAAAAAAAAAAATAAAAAAAATAATGGAAAACTTTAGCCTGAAAAACTTTATAACGCGGGCGGAGCCGCGAGCAAAAGCTAGTATATATATATACTAGCTTTATATATACTTAGTCTGGCCATAAATACTGTTACACTTAATTATAAAAAAATATTACATTTGAATTTCGAATCTGTCATTTTTATACGATTGTTCATTGTGTTTTCTCATTTTGGCGCCAATACATTGTAAAATATTTTGCGATATTAAAATGGTGTGGGGTGATAAAGAGAACCGAATCGCTGTGATAGCATTACACAAAGTAGGTATGGAGCCAAATGCAATTTTTAAAACTCTCCATACACTTGGTATTAGTAAAATGTTTGTGTACCGGGCTATTAATAGGTACAATGAGACCTCCTCTGTTTGTGACAGAAAAAGATCTGGCCGTCCACGTAGTGTTCGTACGAAAAAGGTGGTCAAAGCAGTAAGGGAAAGAATTCGAAGAAATCCTGTCCGAAAGCAAAAGATTTTATCTCGGGAAATGAAGATAGCACCTAGAACCATGTCGCGTATTTTAAAAGATGACTTAGGACTTGCAGCCTATAAGAGACGCACTGGCCATTTCTTAACTGATAATTTAAAGAAGAATAGGGTGGTAAAATCGAAACAACTACTGAAGCGGTACGCAAAGGGAGGTCACAGAAAAATTTTGTTTACGGATGAGAAAATTTTTACAATTGAGCAACATTTTAACAAACAAAATGACCGTATTTATGCTCAAAGCTCTAAGGAAGCTTCCCAATTAGTCGACAGAGTGCAACGTGGACATTATCCGACTTCAGTGATGGTTTGGTGGGGTGTTAGCTATGAAGGAGTGACTGAGCCATATTTTTGTGAAAAAGGTATCAAAACATCGGCACAAGTGTATCAAGATACCATTCTTGAGAAGGTAGTTAAGCCCCTTAACATCACCATGTTCAATAACCAAGTATGGTCCTTCCAGCAAGACTCGGCGCCGGGTCATAAAGCTCGGTCCACGCAGTCTTGGTTGGAATCGAACGTTTCGGACTTCATCAGAGCTGAAGACTGGCCGTCGTCTAGTCCCGATCTTAATCCGCTGGATTATGATTTTGTGGTCAGTTTTAGAGAGTACAGCTTGCTCTAAACGCCATGATAATTTGAGTCCCTAAAACAATCTATACGATTGGCAGTGAAGAATTTTCCCATGGAAAGAGTGCGTGCTTCTATTGATAACTGGCCTCATCGTTTAAAGGACTGTATTGCAGCCAATGGAGACCACTTCGAATAAGCTTTTTATATTTTTAATTGTTTTATATTTATGTATTAAACTGACACACTGTAAAAGTAATAAATGTTATTTGCAGTTAACAATTTTCTTTTTTCTTTATTACAATATTTATGGCAAGACTAGGTATATATATATATATATAGCGTTACACCTTTCCCCTTTTCAGGGGTAGGCAGAGGAATTTTAATTAAACACCGACTCCAAAATTGGTATCCAGTATATACCTGTTACGTGAAATATTTTTTTGGTTTTGAGTGGTTTTTGAAGGCGGTTTAATTTCTTGTAAAAATTATTTTTATTTGTATAAGTAGGTACATTTTTAATAAGAATATGGCATGTTTTCGCCTTATATGATCCTGTAAAAACTTAAGGATTTTGTTAATCTATACATATTATAAAACAAAGCCTTTCTGTTTCTATATTATCGATTTTCTCAAAATCTACAGAACGGATTTTTATGAAATTTGGTATGGGGATAGTTTAGAACCTGGGAAGGTTATAGAATACTTTCTATCCCAGAAAATATATAGCGAGACTTTTATCCCGGATAAATTATTCCCGCGGGCGAAGCCGCAAACAAAAGCTAGATTTATAAGCATAAGACCCAATAACTCTGACTGACGGAAAACACTAAAAGCGCTGCTCCGAACATTTATTTCATATATATGAAAGCCATCAATCTTCGTGTATGTTAGTTATCGTAATGATTAGAGATAAATAATTAATTGTATTTTTTATGTTATTATATTTGTTATATTTTTTATTTTTTTTTTATTTGTCCCTCCGGCCGCAACTATCGTAATTTGTTCCTTCGATAAGGGTGATATCATGAATTCACAAGTTGACTAATATGCAGTTACGTAGGAGGGGAAATGGTTTCTATGTATTTATATAATAAAGTCGTAAATTTAACGTATATCTACATTAAATGTATTTGAAAATACCTGGAAAACGGATAAGGTATGTGGCAGAACTCAAAATTACTTCTAATTATTTGTTTTGTCTGTTCAAAAGTTCGTTTGTGTATCACGGTCAAACCAAGGATTAGATTCGGAATTTTAAACATGTGAAGCTTTTTTTATTACAATATATAGGGTAATTTGGGGATAAATGTGCGGCGGGAGGGACCACATGCGTCCCGAATTTTCTTTGTCACGGAGAAGTGTATCGAGCATATTCGGCAAGGTATTAATAAATACAAATCGGTTTATGGGATGTAATCATTGATATAATATGTACTGCGTACTAAATTTGGCGTTATGAAATTATTACTATAATATAATATGAATAAATACTAAATTTGTGTTCAACTGATTTGAACTGATATCTAATCAAACTGACTTTAGTAAGATCAATATTGACAGCTTATGTTTGTGTACGAAGTGGCGCTCGTTTTATAAAAACTCGAGTCTAAGTGTAACCCTGGATTTAAATAGAAAATACTAGTCAAATGAGTAAAATTATTTGTTGTTCAATTGAATAAATAGGTTACAAAGAGAATATAATCACTACGTTTTAATAGGTTATAACAGTGACGTTTTGGTTGCCATTTTGGTTCAGATTTGAACAAATAGTTTATATGGACGTTCGTGTCTATAGAATATACGTCAATGGGTGCAATATAATCGTGTGTAGTAAAATTAATGGTTACCGAGGCTCAGGGCTCTTGCACGCCATTTCTCCGTCCCTCGTGCCCTAACTTCGCCGCTACCGGACAACTTGGTGTGTTTTATAAATCGATGAACGTCCATTAATTTACCCGATCTGGGTATGGAAATAAAACCAAAAAGTGCTAAAGCAATGATTCAATAAATCGGACTATCTCAATGCACCACGTATGCGTCACTAGAGTCAATTGCCACCTAGTACGCCCAACATGGACTAAATTTGGTTGATTCAAAAAAATATTTCAAAATGCCGTGGCCATCTAGTTTATTGGTCTCTGGTCGCCATGACAGTCGAATAAAATGCATTTTTAGTTAAATAGTGTATACTTATGAATACTTATTACTAACGTATGAAATCAAACGTTTTTTTCATTCACAGTTAGAGTATAATTTGTATATCCTCTTAAAACACAGGAAGGCATTTTATTTATAAAAATACAAAAAGTTAGTAAGCCGACTAGTCGCCAAGGTAATTGCCTGAATGTCGGGCAATTAGCTTGCTTTCGTCTTGCCAATATTGAGCTCCGACAACGTATCTATGTAATAAAAACATTTTAGTTCGTACGTGTAAGTATTTATTTATGGCAGCAAGCACTTTTTTGCGAACGACAATAATACGTGTAAGAAACAAGCTGGAAATACTTATTAAAGTTTTTATGGCTCAGATAATATGTATTTAAATGCCGTAATTTGAATGATATACTTAATACAAATACCTAATTATAATGCACATATTTAGAAAAAAAATATATAATGTATTTTTTTTAAATCGTTCTCCAGGGAACAAATTACGACTAGGGACCATGCTGCCATGTCATAAGTAGATAAATAGTAATAAATAATTATTATAGTACTATTAATGTAAACTCATCACAGAAAAAATATAAGGAAGCAAATTCAAACAGCCAACAACACTCACCTCTGTTATACCCAGAAAAAAAAATTACGCCAATTTCATAATATTTAAGTTTAAAAACCAAACTACTGAAAAAATATCAACTACTTTAAAATAATATCAAATGTTTATTGGAACCACTCTGGAAGGATATTTTTGAAATAAAAAAGGAATTTTAAAAATCGGTTAATAAATAACTTAGTTATGAAGTAACAAACATTAAAAAAATATACGTCCAACCATTCTATTGCTATATAAATTATGGAAAGCAAATGTCTTGAAAATAAATGTTCACCTTTTTAAGCAGTGTTTAAAATAAAACATGATCTTGATTGTTATCTAGACACTATTATATAAAGATAAAGAGTTTGTTTGAACAGGCTTACCTCAAATAATAGGGTGTTTGACAATTTTTTAAAATGTATGTACTACGATAGAGCACTATTCACTTATAGCATGAATTATATTTTTATTCTTAAAATATGCTCAATTTATTAAATATCTGTGATTTTCTTTAGTCATTTATAATTTCGCGCTAAAACGCGTTGTCAGCGGCGTAGTTGTATTACGGTACGACGGCAGTGTTGAGGTTTTAAGTTCGATACCCGACTCGGGCAAGGTGATTTTTTTCTATTTGGATTTTTTACTATTTTGATTTATTACTATTTGGATTTATTACCAATTGGTATTATTACTATTTAGATTTTTTACTATTTGGATTTATTACTATTGGAATTTTTTACTATTTGGATTTATTACTATTTGGATTTATTACTATTTGGATTTTTTACTATTTGGATTTATTACTATTTGGATCCTTTACTATTTGGATTTATTACCAATTGGTATTATTACTATTTAGATTTTTTACTATTTGGATTTATTACTATTTGAATTTTTTACTATTTGGATTTATTACTATTTGGATTTATTACTATTTGGATTTTTTACTATTTGGATTTTTCTAGTCAATATCTGCCGTGAGTCTAGAATTTATGCCCGATGTGGTGATAGGCTAGACCCGTATCACACGTTGGAAAATGGGTGCTGTTTGTAAATCGTTCTAATGATCATAATTCGATGTTACATAAACTACCAAAGGATAGCCGGTAGGAATCGGATTATATGAACCGTTCTACTGCAACCAGAACACATGGTTCTATTAAGGTAAATTCTGTTTAGCAATTATCGTATCCAATGCTGAAGGAGATTATGGAGAATTCTAGGTTTTACAAACCTAAGAATTCTACATAAGAATTCCAAAGGTATAAGAACTCAAGGCGTACTAAGCGAGAGCGATGAATTAAAGATTAAACTCCAGTAGAAAAGGAGTCCCATGATCAGCAGTAGGAAATGTACAAACAACGATGATTTTTTTTACTGAGTGACTCTCGCGAATCGCTCAATTAAAACCCAGAAATATTAAAAGAGATTTTCAAGCAAAGTTTTTTTTTATACGGGCATTGCAAAGTAATAGAATCTTGACGTCGCTATGGTATTGGTTTCTATTGTGCTTTTACAGTATTCAAGGAACAAAAAAAAATAGGCAAAACAAATTCATAATTTATTAAAATCTATATCTCATATTACAATAAAATTTAACTATTTATATTTCTTATCGCCCATAACATTTTTCGGAAATATCAAACAGTAGACACGCTTCAGTGCCGAAATTGACAAAATCACTAATATGACCACTACAACTGCTAAGTCCAGGTACATTTTCTGGTACCAGGGCACGTTGATAGCCGGAGAGCGTAAATGGGGAGCCCCTTTGGTCTGTATGACGTGTTCTACCCAGTGGACCAGCTCAGCTCCAGGGCGCACTGGCCGATCGTGGTATATGAAGGATAACTCTTTCACTTTCTCTCTGTACCTGAGGATAAAATTTATAAAGTTAGTAGTGTCCACACAGACATAAACGTACTAAACATACATCTAGACAATCATAACATATCGACGATCCTTATTAAAATGAACTGCATTTATTTAAGACAATAAGGATCGAAGTGCTTATCGCCATGGTAATATAACACTAAACAAGCGATGTATATTCGACGGTCCCTACGTAAAGTATTGAATCCGCAAAATTGCATTTTGCAAATTCGATACTTTATTATGATAACAAATGGAAAGATGAGCAAGCAGCTCGCCTAATGGTAAAAGCTTTACGTCAATTCCCATACAGACATATGAGAGATCTACCACTAGTAACTTGGTGATAGTGTGAGATGTGAGAGTCCGCCTGGGTAGGTACAATCGCAAAGTCTATTCCTGCCGCGAAGCAGTGTGGCGGTTTGAAGGACATTGTAGCCAGCGTAAATACTGGGCATATTAATACTTAATATCTCATGTCTCAAGATGTCGAGCGCAGTGGAATTTCAATCAATATTTTATAATGCAATGTGTTCGATGATGTTTCTACTGTTTATGGGCGGTCGTATCGCTTACCATCAAGCGAACGACAAGCTCGTCTCGTCATGCAAAGCAATAAAAAATAATCATAAACAGTAGCATCGAATAAAATTTTTGAAATTCAATTTTGTTTTTTTTTTTGTTAAATGTATCTTCAGTAATGGCAGCAGATAATGATATTTATTTTTGATAATTAAAAACGATTAGTGTTATATTAGCTCGGATGTTGAAGATAATGTTAAGACCCTAATATAACTAAAATAAATAGAGAATTAACTCACTTCGGATTACTAGTCATTTCTACAATATTTTCTCGTAAATCTTCAGCCATTGTGAAAGAGAAATCAACTTTCTTCGCAATCCCCTTGCCTACAGCTCTGTTCACATTGACAAACTGGTCAGCAAACACCGGGATTCCTATGATGGGAACGCCGTAGTGAATGGTTTCCGTGGTTGACAACAGACCTCCATGAGTGATAAATAGAACACAGTTGGGATGAGCTGAAAAATATACAATTATTATAAACAAATAGATAGAGAAATTGTTCTTTGAACAAAACTCCTCTAATTATGTCCGTAAGACGAATTAATTCCTTGTTTAACATTGAAATGAAACTATTTTATGGATTTTTTCACGGCCTTGTATAGTATAATTTTTAACTGACGTTTCTAAAACTGCAGCCTTCGTGAGAGAGACAAAATTATAATGTAAAAGCGCAACAACATCCATAAAATAGTTTTATTTTAATGTCTGACGTCCTCGTAAACATAAGAAATTAGTATTCCTTATCTAAACCAATACTTGTTTGAACACCTACCTATTAAATAGGTTCAGAGAACAATGTTTTTTAGCATAACTTTATAAACATTTACTTTTTTTAAAACTAGGCGTTGATCGCGGTTTCGCTGTCGTAAAACCCTATGCCTACGAAAGTCTCTTAATTACTGTAGCTATACGTAGAGCCATATTTATCACGACAGCGCCATCAATAAAAAAATTTAGACTAAAAAATATAAATTATTCCTGTGGACGCAAATTGTCGGTATAAATAGTACTACTACTAGAAAGGATACTTGGCTTAAGCAACATTTTTTTTTCGAAAATTTGTAAGTAGGTTACAAAACGTAGAAAAGGGTGCTAATTTTAAATAAGTATGAACAGAGCGTCTCAAAAAAATTACAATTAGCCTTTCAATCACCTATTTGTTAATCCAGTCTTTCCATGTGCCAAATTTGATCCAAATCCGTTTCGGGTATTTTTGTGTCTACTTCTGACATTTTCGCTAACAGTTTCATTTGCAATATTAGAAATAAAATAAAATATTATAGGAAGAATTATGTGTTTAAATAGCACTCGAAAATATTAACAAGAAATAATTTTTAGTAGTCAAATGTAGGTCATAAGATCTGGATTATATAAAATTAATAAGTTATGACCTAAGCGTAACAGATAGTTACTACAATCAATTTCAAGTTATAATTATATTGTATTGTTTGTATTGTATCAGCCTATAATGTCCCAATGTTGGGCACAGGCCTCCCCAAGATCCTTTCATGTATCATGATCCTACGCTATAGTGACCCAATTATTTTTTAATAATTCCAGTTCGTTTCGCCATTTTTTCTTTGGTCTACCTCGACGTCCACGAAGTGTCGGTGCTGCAAGATAGAAATCCTGGCCCTAAACTCGTCAGACATGCGACAGTTATATTATATGATATAATTTATAACACATAAATCAATATTTGATTAACCGCTCATCAACAAACATCTACTTGACTAGCAATTCGAGTTAATAATAATTTATTTGCTTAATTTTAGGAAACGCGTTATCGTTTGATAGTTTTATCATTATTAAGCCCCAAGCAGACGGCCTTGTGCAGTCGTTCCATACATTAATGGAGCACGAGTAACAGGCGAGAATATGGAGACTTACAAATATTATCTTTAAAAATCAATTTTGAAACTTTTAACATACCAAAATGTTCCTTAATCGTCTTGTGTTGATTGCAAATTAACTTAAATTAGTAAGATATGCACGTAATCAATAATTTTAGTGGCATTTTGATTATGAAATTAATGATACAATATCCATAAAACAAAAATTTTAAACAACTAAAGTAAATATAACATATTGTAAAAATATGATGTAATTTAAAGAAATGGCTTTTAAAAATACGGTTGTCCCAAGATATTAATGATTATTAAAGATAATTTTACTATACCTATATCGACGAAGATCGCATTTATATTGAGTCATGCGTTGTAAAGACGACAAATAATGACAAGCAAAATTTTGTCAAATCATCGAAAGCATTAAGTTCAAAGTGCGATGAAAACGTCGCGACCTTTATATAAGATGAGGCAGTCACCGTTCAATCGTCTTATACTCATGGCCATCTGTTTCTGCTGCAGCAAACTTTAGTTCTAACTTCAGGTTTGAGCAATAGTTTATATGGACATTCTATCCCTATATATACGTCAATGCTCGTGACTTAATGCAAAGCATAGAAGTTGCACTAAGCGGCAGCAATTCAACTCTAAATTGTCATTAATAATCGCATCGACGCGAATGTTTTTTTCAAAATTATTCTACTAAAATTACTAACTAATACAAAAGTAACCTCTCAGTAAAAGCGAAAGCCCGTCTCAACAGTATGCAGTATTTAATAGAGAATAAAAATAATTTTAACAAAAAATTAAACCACCTTCAAAAACTACTCAAAACCAAAAAATAATTTCACATAACAGTTATATATTGGATACCAATTTTGGTGTCGGTGCCTAATTAAAATTGCTAGCTGCCTTGACCAAAGTTCGGCTAGGATTCATACAAAATCTAATCAGTAAAAGATGCTGCATCATTCAACGCTTACTAAATTATTATCAGCATGCCTTACTGTATCTATGTGGTTACGATGAGCTAGTACTCAACCACGTAAAATTAAAATAGGCGTTATAAATAAAAATCACATACGACGAAAAACTCTCAAATGACAAGCAAGTACAAAAAAACATTACCATCAAAGGATCGGAATTCAAATAATTAAAACCAAAACCATATTTCAGTAAAAAGTATTTGCGTCGCCAACACTATGTATATTTTGGACGGTAATTAGTATATTATAGCATTCTGACCAACTCAGAGCTCTCAAAGACTAGGTACATTGAAATTCTTACCTAAAATACTTGCTTGCGGTGCCCATTCAAGTATGTGTACATTCTTTGGCACTTTAGGGAAGTCTTCCTCAAACTTCCAGAACACAGTTTGTTCCAATTCCCCAAACATATCAAGGAGACTCTTCTTCAAACTCTCTGGCATGTCCTTGCTATTCAGATTAGATCCCATACTGAAGTAAACTACACCCTTTTTCGCATTGTCCATGATTTTTTGCAGATCCTATGAGCAAAACAAATTCTATGTTACACAACCGTATGTAATTTGGTAGTTGCTTGCAAAGTTTCATTTGCCAGGTCTAAGATTTAGATTCAATGAATTTATAAGGCTATTTACGTAAAATACTGAAAATATAGGTATAGGCGTTAAATACTCAATTTCAAAACCAGTAGCACCTTAGCACTTACACTCATTTACCAGAAATCTTAAAAACAATTACTAGAAACTTTTAAAAAAAATTGGGCTTGTATAATCTAAATCTATTTTGAATGAATTAATGAAGGTAGAATTAGATTATTAACTTATCGAACTATCTATTGATATCTATTTTGTGAACAATTGCTTCATCTGTTCCAAAGCGATTCAGGATACAAGTAATTCGGGTCCAAGCCGACAACCGCGGGTTTGTGTTGTACGCAATGAGAGTACAAAAAAAACTATCAAGAACCTTATAAACACACGTTCTGATGACGTTGCAATGGACATTGCTTAACATTGAATTTCTTAACATTTTCGCTTATAACTTTTTTATTTATACTTAGTTCTACGACTAAAAGTTACTGGACCAAAGTTGTAGAGAATTTAATTTGCAACAAAAAATGTTTATAATTTTTTTTGTCAGATAAATAGTTTAAGAGATACATCTTAAAAACCATTTCAACCCCTATTTTCAAGATGGCGGCCGTGGGACAAGGGTGGCGATCCCACAAACTTGGTTTTAGCTTTACATTGACCCCCCCTACACTTCAAAAAAATAAAATTGCGTCCTCTAAAAAACGCAAGGTAAGACCTAAAAAATGTAACATTTCAATGGACTAACTGTGTTTGAGGGAATTTTGTAGGGTGAAAGGCTTTTCACGTGGCTGACGCCGCGAACGACACCCATTCTATATTCCTTAATAGTTATTACCTCTGGCAACGGTTTGACTTCTTCGTTGATGTGGTACCCTCCAACAGCCTTGTAGCTTTGTGGCAGCCGCGTCGCCATTCCAAGGGAAACGTGAGAGTTTCCCAAAACCAGAGACGCGTTGTATTTTACTTCTTGGAACGTGGCCGGCACCCTCCCCCTCTTTCGTATTAGAGGGGCGATGACTTCATCGTACATGGCGCTTTGTTGGGCATCATGGTACCTTCAATTTCGATAAGTAAGAATACTATTTGGAACGTCTGACTACGGGCTAAGAATATAGAAGTAAATGATGAATTCATACATCATTTTGCGAGGCGAAGTAAATTTTCTTAAAAAAAACCATGTACTTAATCGTGTACATCTTTCAAAGAGATAGAGCACGCTGTAGATTGTAGACCTAATATTCGTCACACAACACACATAGCTACTGCGCCGTCTTGTCCTTATTTTACCTTACAAATTATATTAAAAAATCTTCAAAACAAATGCGGGATTCTTGACGAGTCCTCAATAAGTTTGAAACGCAACCGAAACAGTACCTGGGCTTAATTTTAAGGCCCACCTCAGTAAAGATGCCAACGATCCAGCAAAACATTTACATCCTGCCTACCATTGCTTTGTTATACTGTAAAACAATTTACATTTAAACCGACTGAAAACTTACATATGCATGTAGTAAAGGGTTTTCAATTGAATCCACAACTGCTCCGTCCTCTGCCAGAAGTTAAAGGGTGGAATATTTTCTCTTAAAGCATCTCCGTGGTACGCAGGATTTAGTCCTTCGTCAATCAGTCTCATTACCATCCAATGAGGTTCAAGACTCGATACCCAAATAAGTGGTGCTTGTACTATTTCTGCAATACTGTGAAAATAACATTTGTATCAAAAAGAGCTATTTATTCTATATTATTGTTATTTTTTCTAAGCTTCGGAAAATATGAACATAGTTTCATTGATTATTTGATTTAACCTAACAAAGATATCATAGTACTAATTTATTTGCAATATTTTGTAGTTTAGTATTAGCCTATAATATAAAGTTTTCCATAACCTCAACTTGTATAATACTCGTTGCGTGGTTAATACTCCCTGAGACGCAGCAAGCTTCCGCTCAGAATCATGAAACTTCTGCAACTGTCTATCCTGGCTTACTTGTGTCAGATGAAGTATCCCCAAGTCACTGTTAAACGTTGGTACATAAAGAAACATTAATAATAAATTTATCTTACCCGGCCCCTAATTCGCAATACAGCCATTCTACTATAACTAAATCGAATTTCTGATCAACGTCATTTAGTAATTTTTGTACATTTTCGTTTCGATAAGTCGCCCTTAGCATCAGATTAATTGACGATATTATTTGATTTGGATCATTTACCGTTGATTCTTTGTTCAAGATGCTTTTTAAATCGAATGTATTTTCTGCAATAAAGAATAAACATTGAATATTTTAAGAGATTATCGTTGTTATATGAGATGATTGATGATGATGTTGATATAATAGAAGTCACTGGATATAGGCCGTTCTAACAGATTATATAAATCTGGACGCCTTCAGAAGTAACTTGCTCGGTGACGTAATGTAGCACGTACCCGTTGCCACCACCGATCTGAGATATCAACTTCCAATCTCAAGTTGAAAATAGTAATATTGCGTTTTTCTGCTCAGCATGAGCTCGAAGTCTAGAATTACTACCGTTGTTGCTAACGCTCGCCCCCTGTCACACTATAGGACGGAATATATACAGCGAAAAGCGGGTGCCTTAGTTGTGCCTCTGCTTACCATTTCGGTAATTATAATACGTGTGTGTATATTCAGTATTTGACGTCTTGGGGCTAATGAAGATAATGCCGAGGCAATTCTTGTGCGCTTGGTCTCCACACCAAATGCACGCCCATACATGTGAGCACATTTGCCGCGACCCTAGGCACACAGTTCAGTGTGTGTATCTCATGGTTGCTACGTTCACAGTGAGGTCTATAAGGGTTCGTGAACATTTCCCATCCCTCTCCTTTCCAACCATCCTAATAACTCCTACTGCTTCCTCTTCTCTTCCTTCCTTCTATCCCCTCCCTTCTTCCTTCCGGGCCCTAAAACCGAGTAGCTGCTTGCTGCCAGCTAACCGTCCGCTGGCGCCTACAATAATTGCGGTAGGGCCCACCAACTCATCACGGGACTGCCGTGGTTGCTAAGCCGGGGGTTCGCCTGTACACCGTTAGCAGGGTACCCCCGGTGATATCCAGGGCAGTTGCACCAAAAAAAATAATTAAAAAATGAAGATAATGATGGTTGTTGGTTAGGTGGTTTATTTATACTCATGGCGTTAGTATCTTTATCGTGGCGTCAGTATCGTGCATCGATTTAAGTTAGACATTATCCTAGAGCTGATGTACGACAAGCAACTGATCGTTACATACTGCCAAATTACCAGAAAAGGTAATACTGGGTAGGAACCCACCATAGTGGCCCAGATGTCACGTTCCTGGGTCAACCCGTATAAACCCGGTTTTAAAGAAGCCGGTATAATTAGGGACCGGACTCATTTTTGTTCTTTATTACTGTCAAATATTTACGTTATATAAATTAAAACACAGAAAGAATGATTTAAATCCGGTTAAAAATCAAGAAGTTATAAGTCTTTCAATTTCGGTAGAAGGGGTAAGTAACAAGAAACAGAAAAGAGGCGCAATAGCCACGTGTGACGTCATCGGGCATTACGACGCGTGCGAAAAAAAGAGATGAAGCGATATAACCACTTGGCGCCCACTTCGGCACATATTAATATTTGAAATATGAATTACTTGCTCATTTTTTAACCAATTTTAATGCAGTTATCGCAGGAAGATTTCTTTTTCGTATTATTGACCATTACATATAGAATAATGTACAAAATCAAACACAGGACGGTCCCCTATTATTCATTTGTGAGGGATAATTCGGGCCAGTCAACACTATCTACAGGCACTCCACTTACCATCAGTTGCAATGAGATCACTTTCATGTGCACTTATAAAAATGAATTTCGTAGGTACGTACTATTATTATGTAAGTAGTCACTTACTTGGTAAATAATCGAAATTCTTGGAGATATCGATTTGATGCAGTTTTGGATGAGGCGACTTCTCCAAAATAGGAGTGACGAAGGTGACCTGGAGAAATAAATTAGTCGTATTAATTAAGTAAGTGATTAGATATAATATTTGAGATATCTGCATCTATAAAACAATATACTATTAAAATATTAGTAACTGTAAATGATATTTGTGAGAATAATCAATTTTGTTGGAAATGCAGAAAAATATTTACAGATATCGTACATTAACATACAAGGCTTCTTTTTACCCCGAAAAATTACAAAATGCACCTTTTTTAAATTGATAAAGACCGATAACAGATTTAAATGAGCGACTCAGCTGATTCCAAAAAAGCAATATTCAGGCCTTAGACAAATAAAATGAAAACTAATATCTTCTCACTTCAATTATCTCTATTCTCTTAGTTGGAATTGACAAACCTCGACACAAAATTGATTTGATCGAATGTATATGCTTACATTTGTTGTACATACATTTGCCTTCACTCAGTTCACTGTATATGGTAAGGTAATGATACCAAAAATAGCTCAGTACCTAACAAAGCAGTAATCAAACATCCTAGTAAAAAAACATACAATATTATGCGAATTTATGCGACCACAGACAAAATTGTAGATTTAAGTTTGGTTCCAAACGCGATGGCATTTTAAAACAGTTTTTTGCGGTATGAGGCGACAGAGAATATTATTATTTACAAGAAGTATCTTTTTATAAAATAAGATAAATTTAAAGTACTGCCTCGACGACTGCCTCGGTGGCGTAGTTGTATTGCATGTCCGGTACAATAGCGCTCTGAGGTCCTGGGTTCGAATCCCGGGTCGGGCAAAGTGATATTTGGGTTTTTCTGCTCAGTATCAGCCCGGAGTCTGGAATTTGTGCCCGATATGGCGATAGGCTCGCCCCCTATCACATCATGGGACGGAACATACTTGCCGAAAAGTGGGTGCCCTAGTTGCGCCTCTGCATACCCCTTCGGGGATAAAATGCGTGATGTTATGTATGTATAAATTTAAAGTACATAATATATTTACTATTGCCATTGAAGTATAGGTGAGTTTTATTCTGCATTTGATTTCCACACTTATTATATTTTCACGACATTTTACTGAACTTAAGTAAAGTTAACTGATTGCACTAATTGTTTGCCAAACATACAAAACAACTAATCAAAAACGAAACATGCAACAAATTTATTGCCAAATATTATGCAATTTATGAAATATTCAATTACGTGGGCCATAAATGACTTCCTTGCTTAGCGAGATATGTATCATACTTATCTACTTCTCATATAAAAATATTTTTATTATTTCATAAAGTCAGGCACTGACTCAGTAAATAATAACATTGATAGTAATTTTTAAGGAAACTGAATATATTATTCAGCAATAAATTTCAATTCTATGGAACAATCTTAATAAATAAAACTGATTGAGCATTATTTGAAGTATGGTCGTATAATTCAAAGGTACGCGCGCACTTTATTTTATATTTTCTACATTATCAAAATTATGATGTATATCATGAATGTTGTTTTAATTAAAATAAGTTTGTTTTACTGTCATTATTTGATGTGAATCTATATTGCTTCATATTTTTTTTGGAAAAGATGTTTACGCGAACATGCGTAGGTGCTCTTGACCTATCATTTGGGTAAAACTACGCAGAAGTGCGGCTAATAGTGCGCAAGCAGGAAAGTTACATGGGTAATGGGTACATATAATTGTACACACACGGTTTTTTTTTATTGATTTGAATGATGAGACGAGCATGCCGTTCACCTGATGGTAAAGGATACGACCGCCAATAAACAGTAGAGACCAGCACCAAATTTAACATACTACATACATACATACATAACATCACGCATTTTATCCCCGAAGGGGTATGCAGAGGCGCAACTAGGGCACCCGCTTTTCGCCAAGTATGTTCCGTCCCATGATGTGATAGGAGGCGAGCCTATCGCCATATCGGGCACAAATTCCAGACTCCGGGCTGATACTGAGCAGAAAAACCCAAATATCACTTTGCCCGAGCCGGGATTCGAACCCAGGACCTCAGAGCGCTATTGTACCGGACGTGCAATACAACTACGCCACCGAGGCAGTCAACATACTATATTGAAAATATTTGATAATTAATTGAAGTGATAAGAATGTTTGTATTTTTTACATTCTGTGTTTGCTTGTAATGGACTGTGCAACTTATTGTTAACTATCGTGTATGTTTTATATTTTTGTAAAATTGTTACAACTGTAAGCAACCCCTAAATAAACAAGTATATGTCGATGCGTGTGAGCAAATGTGGCTTTTTGGAAATTCAATCCCAAAGTTGGTTAAAACTATACCGGAAAGCCAATTTGCTATTTGCGATCCCCAATGGAGGTTAGTTGGGTAGACAGGCCGTTTATCCCTCCCTTTCTCCAAGTATTGTGCCGACCCCACTTCGAAGTGGAATAAGAGTAGATATAACTCGGGGTCCTTCAAAAGGAGCGTGAAGAAGCAATTATGCAGGCCGGCATGACTGTGTCGACCGTTCAAAGATGCTTGTATCTTCGGCCAATCGGCATTTTCTATGGACTTAACTTTGCTTATCATGAGGTGCAATGAAGCCAGTATGCCAAGATTACACAAAAAAAAATAATTAAGAATCTTACTTACGTCATGTCCAGCTTTGAGTAGATGATTGACAACTCCAAATCCTAGAATGCTGTGACTTTTTCCGGGAAGGGGGAAGACGACCAAAATTCTGTATGCATCGCAAAACTGAGACGCCGTCAGGAGGCCAAGTAGGAGCCACGTGGATCTCGTCATTTTCTGAAAGTATATAAATATCATTGTAAATGCAACGATACTTTGGCATATAGATATTATTATATGAATAAGTTGGTGCAGTTTTGGCTTGAAATATGACGTGTTTTGTCTTATATGTTCCTATAAACACTAAGGATGATGTTAATCTATACAGATTTATAAATCAATGTTCCTTTTTTAGTCTGTATGTTATCGATTTACTCATTTCTACTCAACGCATTATTATGAAATTTGGTATGGAGATAGTTTAAAACATTGAGAAGGTTAGGCTACTTTCTATCCCGGGATAATATAAGCGGAACTTTTATCCCCGAAAATTCATTCACGTGGGTGAAGCCGCGAGCAATGGATAATTATGTACATATTGCGGCATGCAATCCGATAATCAATAATTAACCGATTATCGCGCCATTCAAGAGAAACGATACATATCGGAAAAAAATACCGATAAATATCGATTATCGAAAAAAATACCCTATTGCTTTTTTTACACTAATTGCGAATAAATTCGCCGAATAACTTGGCCTATAAATATAACTATGAATACACTCGAATAGTAGCAGTTTTTACAAACACGTATTCAAGACCCGTACTCAATTTTTAACTTTGATGTAAGTCGTTTATCGTAATGTTGAATTACTTTACAGAGACATATAGTCAATAGTTAAAAAGGTAATTTTATTTAATTAAGAAACACCTGAGTTGATTTTAAAAAAAAATATATTATAATTTTTTTCAATAGTTGTATACGGCTCAAAACAATATAGGGAAGGGAATTTTCTCTTTGATGGGTACGCTTCGAAACTCATGACGGTAAATGTCTAACTTCCACAGGGTTCGGTGTTGTCGCCTACTTTATTTCTGCATAATGATATGTTATCATTTGGCAACATTCTTTGTTATGCAGCACACAGCACGGTTCATGGGCGATACTGTTATGGGCCTCCTGGTTCCTTGTGAGGAGGTGCGAGGATCATGTCATTGGGGTCAACCGGACTTTGGCCTTATTACTATATGGGTTTCCAAGAACTTAGTTGCCATTACGCTTACGATCACTTGCACTGCAGTCACTTTACCTTGCCAGAATTAAAAATAAAAAGGTGTTAATACTCTTTTAGCCACTTTATTAAGAACTACTACCAAAAATGGTGATCCTTCTTTGGTTTTTAATGTCGGAGGAAGCTATGTGTCCAGTTGATTGTTGTCTGCGTGCATAACGCACAATAATTGTTAATCTAATATTATTTGATTTGTTACCTTTTTCTATTACTTAAAACCTTACGCCTTAGCCATAATGTAATAAAAGTTTATTATAATTATATATATATATATATTTTACGAAACGACCAATCAGAGCAAGGCACGTGCCTCGAGCGGGGTCGAGGCGCCATCTTTACTATTCAGGTAGGCCATGAGTGCTTTGGACATAGAATGGAGGATTCATGATAGTGACTGATCGAGTTGGATCGTTGAGAATATTAGTTGGTTTAAGTAAGGTCGGTGCCCTGAACCCGCTGCTCGGTCCTAATTGTCCACTTTTCTATCATCATTATTGTAAAGTGACAAAATATTGTTTAATTTAAATTGAAATATAAAATATCAGTGATCATTGTGTTTTGTGCTCGCATTTTACCCCGATGACGCCCACTAGTCTGCAACCACTAATGACGATGTTGACGGGAATAATGCTTCTCCGACATCAGAAGTGGGATCGGTGCAGGCACAAAACGTGAGTGGACGGATAGCGGCAAATGACGGATGGTGCACGTTATTCGAAGCACAATGAAACCAGTATGAAGCTACTCGTGGAGCGCTTACCAACTCATCGAATATCTCGGATAAGGGCATCACGCTGCCTAAATTCCAACTGGCACATACAAACAAACACTGATGCCCAGGCCTGGCTGTCAACGGCAGGCCATCTGCTTATCGGATTGTGATAAAGAGGGAAGTAAATTAATTCTCACACTTAGTGCGGCAATGAGAGGCTCGTCTACATGGTTTTCTCAGATAGCTTTTCCTAATATGTAGTGGATAAATTTAAGGAAATTGTTATTTCTCGTTTTGATACCTTTAAAAAAACATGTGCAGCGACCAATGACGTTTTACAAATAGAGTCGTCATAGACTAGCAAAATTGCACAAAGGAGCAGCACACTATTTACTAAAGTCACATGCTTGTACAGCCCTTGCAGCTCATATTGATACGGCCCGAGCATCGACCGCCGTGGCCATCTAGTTTATTGGTCTCTGGTCGCCATGACAGTCGAATGAAATGTATTTATTGGTTAAAAATGAGTTGAATTATCTATACTTATTACTAACGTAAGGAATGAAACGTTTTTTTTTTCATTCACAGTTGGAGTATAATTTGTACATCGTCTAAAAACACAGGAGGGCGTTTTATTTATAAAAATACAAAATGATTGTGGGCCGACTAGCCGCGACAGTGGTTGGAGATTGACTAAGTGAATGTCGGGCAATTGCCTTGCTTTCGTCTTGTCAATATTGAGCTCGGACAACATGTCTATGTAATGAAAACATCTTAGGCAGCGACTATATTAAAAATGCTTACTGATAACCCGCAAGAAGGAGAACGTCTTGCTGCATATGCAAATATATAATCACAATGCACACATTTAAAGTCTCAAAGATTGATGTTAAGTTACAATAATTACATAAGTTAACATACTAAGTACTTAAGTATTTTACTCAGCAAAAAATATATAATGTAATTTTTTTTATTCATTCCACTGAGAACCAATTAATGAGACCATGCTGCCATGTCATAAGCAGATAAAAAAATATAGGCCATAACCATATTGCTATGTGATAAGTAGATAAATAATAATAATTATTATATTACTATAAATGTACACTTATAACAGAAAAAATAGAAGGAAGCAAATTCAAACAGCCAACAACACTCACCTTTCTTATACGCAGAAAAAAATCACCCCAATTTCATATGCAAGGACCTAATATTTTAGTTTAAAAACCAAATTACTAAAACGACTTTAAAAATAATATCAAATGTTTAATGGAACCACTCTGGAAGTATATTCGTTGAAATAAAAACAGAATTATCGAAATCAGTTAATAAATAACTTAGTTTTGATGTAACAAACATTAAAAGAATAAAAATATACGTCCAAACATTCTATTGCTATATAAATTATGGAAGTGTTTAAAATAAAACAATATCTTTAATGTTATCTAGACGCTATTATATAAAGCTGAAGAATTTGTTTAAACATGCTTATCTCAGATAATTACTGGTTCGAATTGAAAAATTCTTATAGCGTTGAATAGCCCATTTATCGAGGAGCGCTATAGGCTATAAAACATCACGCTTAGGCTTATAGGGCGGAACATCAATCAGAAATAAATTCAATTTCATACCTGTGTTTTTAATACATGTGTAAATACTTCTCAAACGTGTCACGTCACAAAACAAACAAAAGAACTGAAGAAAGAAACTTATGTTATTATAGAATTATAATGCATTAGAAATTTAATTACTAACATAATGTAATGTTATATTAAACTAAACCACGAAATATGGTTAAGTCAAATATAAATGATTATGGTTCAGTATTTTCATTTCATTATATATTTATTAGTACCAGATTCCGTTATATCATAGTACATATTATACTAAAACTCGGTAGAATTAGCAAGGTGTAAGAATAGTGAATTTTTTCAATAGGGAGCCCGACACAACATTAGATATTATAGGTACTAATATGCATAAAGAAGTCTGCAAATAGTTCCGATGATAATACGATTATACATAAATTCTATATAAAGGGAAGCCGACAGTAATCGGATTATAGGGACCCTTCGTCTCTGCATTCTGCAACATTTGTAAAAACTATACCGACATACCTCCTAAATTTAAACCTGATCCTGCAATGCGACTTGCCGAAAGAACCCTCAGGTTTTTATTAGGTCTAAGACCCAGGACAAGGTCCCACGAGGGCACCAATAACTCGAGAAGATAGCCTTGCTACAACATAACTAAAGAGCAACTCGTCGAAAACATGGCGCCCAAAAATATTCCGCAGGAAGCGCTCGAATAACATAGACCGGCAGTACGAAACACTTTTTGTATTTTTTTTATTGCAATTGAATGACGGAACAAACATGACGAGAAGAACATGTCGCTAGCCTAATGGTAAGCGATACGATAACTCACAAACACCAGCAACACCATACAGAACTTTAAATTGTACAAAGTTGTGCGAGGCACTCCAATGCGCACTTCACCCTGAGACATAATGATGTCTCATAAGACTCTTGTCCGTAGTCTTGTCGAGTCCTGTAGTCTTGTCCAGGAATTACGCTGCCTCCAATGTCCTTATCGGAACTCAATAGTGCATATACATTGGTGCTTGGCGGTAGATATAGACATTCCGATGGTAACAGCCAGGTTTCCCAATAGCCCCTCACATAGGACAGACCTACCACTATTATGCGATGATGTACTTCATATAATCGATCGTAAAAAGCATATCTAAATAAAAAAAAAATGCTTCTGTATCACTCTTTTACTTTTCTACCTCATTCGTTAGTTTAAAACCTTTCTCGTGGAACCCAAATAGGCAATAATTGCATTCATTAAACATAACTTTAAAACCATTAGCGGTTATGCCTCATACCGGTATTTGTTTAATTTGAATTAAATACAATTAAAATCACATTCACTTGATATTTTGAATACATCTAATTATAATAATAATAATAATAATAGCAGCCCTGTATTATATACTTGCCCACTGCTGAGCACGGGCCTCCTCTACTACTGAGAGGTATTAGGCCTTAGTCCACCACGCTGGCCTAGTGCGGATTGGTAGACTTCACACACCTTCGAAATTCCTATAGAGAACTTCTCAGATGTGCAGGTTTCCTCACGATGTTTTCCTTCACCGTTAAAGCGAACGATAAATTCACAAAGAATACACACATGATTTTTTAGAAAAGTCAGAGGTGTGTGCCCTTGGGATTTGAACCTGCGGACATTCGTCTCGGCAGACCGTTCCATACCCAACTAGGCTATCGTCGTAACATCTAATTGCAGCTATTGAATTATAATTAGAAGAACTGAACAATTTTACGTAGAGTTTGGAGTTCTAAATTAAATTATAGCGTTTAAAAATCTAGAAAAATCTGATCAGGAAAAATAAAAATCATACAGCGTGAGCAGCAGTATTCCTGACAATATTCAATGGCTTAAATCAACGAACGCGCAAATTAATATAAAGCTATCTGAATCCGCAAAGATAATTCGAGTGGATTGATTTACTCACTATGAACGTTATCGATATGGTATTTGTTGGTATATGCTACCGACTTTTATTGTTAAATGCAGCATGGCGTGGACTTGGTTCAATTAAATTGCATCAGACGCAAAAATTTACTTCAAGTTTCATGCTTTTTATAGCAAATGTCTAACGGGTAGATCAGTCATTAATAAAATGGTCTCCGTAAAAACTCTATGCGATAATTACTAATCTGTACACTACTATAGTATTTTCAGTATTACGAAGAGTTCAATACATTTTCATAATAGACGACAATTTTGGTCTTATAATCCTAAGTATTAACATAAAGAGAAATTGGGAGCTAAAAGATTTATCTCAATACCATCATCATGGATCGGAACAATAATTCCTAGTTTTATATTTAAGTTTACAGACGCTGATATTTTTATGTTATCCTATAAATTAAATGCTATCTACTTTCAATAATATGAATCGTAATATTATTCAAGTGTATCTTTTCCTTACTAAAGTACAATATAAAATGTAGAGACTAAAGATGCCATATTGATAGAGAACGAAAATTAATTCATCACGAGCGTAATACGCAATATCTACTGCCTTTTCACTTAGTTTTTACATTGATATTTGGGATACCGGCTCATCTTGACTTTACTACATTCGATTGCTGTTCATGGGCGTCGATAATCACTAAACATCAGGTAAACTGTATACTCGTTTGCCCTCTATGACTTATTTAAAAGAATTTGAAAAACTAAACATGTACCCGCCCAAGAGAGTTGTAAAATTCAACGCTAGTAAAATTTACTCGTTTATGTTATTTTCTACACAACTCCCACCGCCTCCAGGGTATAACAATACCAAGAACCAGAATTGCGAAGTACTGAACTGAGCTAATTCCCTCAAAGTATCTCTAAACATTTCCAAAAAGGTTTACTAGACTTGCAGGTAGGTTAATTTCATTAAATACTTCCCATTAATTTGATATTTAATAAACGATATCTCAAGTGGAAAAGGATATGATATTCTATCATTATTTCATTAATCCATGAAGTTTCAGCTATAAAAGCCATGGAGAGATGAACGGATATTCATTCCTTTATTTAATACTAAAGAGTTTTAAGCAGAATGAAGGCTGTTATTCTGTGCTGCATTGTATCTTTGGTACATTGCTACGTTCCACATCCGATTGCCTATGGTAAGTGTATTTTTTTCATATATGTTATAATTATCTTTGGTACATTACTTTTATTGCAAACTATTTTGCTGAAGGTTCTGCTGGTGGAAGTTCGTTTCCAGGGAAAATGTAGACTGTTAATGGAAGTTCATTCAAAATCTGTTAATTAGGCTTCCTAACCAAATACAATGTTAACATCCACAGACAATACACAGTCTAAACGAGTGACTATAGATTCCAGAGGAATACAATTTTCTACAATTCCACAGAATATAGTAACGGAGGTTAACAACAGTATTTTTTTTTTTTTGATAATCGATCGATCTGATCGCGATAAATACTTTGGGCTTGGATTTCAAATTCCAACCTTAGTGATTGGCCATCAATGACTTCACACTATAAAGGAAACCATAATATTTACTCATCTAAATCACTTCAGTTGGTGTTTGAGTAGCAGAGACTTGCAAATTAATCAGTTAACAAAAGGGATACATTATTGTAGTCATCACATTATTATATATGTATGTCAACTGAAAAGACTTTTAGAGATAATAGTTATATCTTGCTCGACGCTTCCATAATGTTTTACATATCGACTCTAGTTGATCCTGTCACAATATCACTTATTTCTGACGGTTTGAAAGTAAAAAAATAAGGTGCAGGAAATGGTAACGATTGCTGGGCTTTGAGTAATCTTATAGCTAACTCATACTTATTTTTAATTCACAGGCGCATCACGATGCTTCAATTTGTGGGATGAAGGATGCATCAACGGACAAATTGCAGGAGCAGGTCAAAATATTACTATTATTGATAAATGTTTTTAATATGACATAATTATTTTCACATAATTGTGAACTTATTTGCGAGGCTGTAGATCATGGCGTATGTATTCTTCAATAAAATCACCGAAATTAGTATCAACAGTGAAACCTAATTGGAGTGCTCGCTCTTTGTCAAACTTGCTAGGAAACGTCGCTACAACCCGACTTATGGTCTCGTCTTTTTTAAAGCGCACCAAATCAGCCACTTTATCCCCTGCAACAGCTCTCAGAGCATCCACCATCTCACCAACAGATATACAAATACCAGGTAACGTAACACAACGCCATGGTCCAAGTAAACCAGTTGGTAAAACCGCAGCATGAACAATATTCTTCACCACTGTACTAGGACTTGATAACCATAACTCTTGCTCAGGAGGCACCGGGCAGATCGCAGGCACACCATTAAGTGGTTCACGAATAATTCCACTAGCAAATGACGTCATAGCCCGATTTGGGGCACCAGGCCTAACGCTTATTGTTGGCACGCGAAGTATACGTCCATCGACAAAACCGCGCCGTGAATAATCGTTCACAAGTAGCTCGCTCATGGCTTTAGCAGTGCCATAGGAGTTCTGTGGCATAACAGCAGTTAGGTCGTCGACGATTGGAGGCAGGTTTCCACCGAAGACAGCAACAGCGCTTGTATAAACAAATTTAATTTTCGGCACGCGTTGCCTCGCAGCTTCTAGTAGGGCTCTAGTTGATTCAAAGTTGACTTTCATGCCGTACTCGAATTCAGCCTCTGCATGGCCACTGACAACGGCTGCCATGTGGAAGATGACGTCAGTGTCTTCAGTTATTAACTTCTCAGCGGCTTCGGGGACGGACAAGTCAACAGCAACAAGTCGGACTCGAGGATCATCGCGTTTAGCTGGCAATCCAGATCCTGTTAATACCAATTCAGTTACGGGGAAGGGACAGTTTGGTCCAAGCAGGAAATCTGCGACGCGCGCCCCTAAAAATCCTCTTGCGCCTGTCACTACAACTTTCATTTTGAATTTAGTAATATAAAATTATACGTGCGGTAAGATTGCGGAAAAAATTTAAACTAATAAACATCTTGAACTTTTTCGATAAGAATTATTTCGTTCAAAAATAACAATGATAACCACGTTACATAACATGGAACATAATATTTTTCGATTGTATTTACAAAAAAAAACAAAACGCTATCCGTGTGATAACCTTTAACAAACACGTTAAGTAACTGGATAGATACATACGTTTCGAAGCTGTCATGCTATTCAGTCTTTATTATAGCAGAAAGTTAACAATTGACATCTCCGGGAGTTAAATGATCTCCAGCGTCTATAGACTTGACCATTGTTAAATTGATCGTTTACGACTGTATCTACCCCACGTAGAAATACTCGTATACCTACGGCGGAAGGCTCCGAGGTTGCGATAGTGATATCTGAATGACTCTATAATTATAGTAACTTATAAAAAATCGTTAATGAAATAAGTAATTACTGCATCCTGTACCATCTAATAAATATTGAATTTGAATATCTACTCAAATTCAATGAAATATGTTTTGAGATGTAAAGTTATTATTCGTAGTATACTCTGCAGGTGGTGATGACGAATACCTAAATGGTGGCTTCAATCCCGGCAAACGGTGTGTGAACATGTGGGATGAGGGATGCATTAACGGACAACTCAACGGAGCTGGTAATAAATGAGATAATTACTAATTAAAGATTAAAATTATATACGTCGCTCACCTGCCAGTCTTACAAAAAAATGCTTCCAGAAACCATCAAAAAATAATTGACTTTACCTACACTGGTTACCAAATCCGACGTCTTTTTTAAAGTTCGTTTTTTGTATGTCGGTTCAAAACAAAATGTAAGCTCATTGGATTTCTGGAGTAAAAGGAACGTAGAATTCCAAAACAGGTATAAGTTATTCAGCCTTTACTTTCACATAATAACATTTTCCTTAACGATGAAAATTTGGAAGTCTCTACAAAAATAGTGCAAATAAAATCAATAAATTAAAATGTTTATTATTTCCTTATGATTATTTCCCGAACACATAGAGCAGGGAAAAACTGCCGTAAAATGGCGACATTTAGGTTCCATTTTTAATACCCTTTTTAAATCGTTACCCGATGAATCATTAAAATGGGATAAAATTTAAAAGGTATGTTTAAATAAAGTTACAAATGCTGCCTATTTTTCCTAATAATTAATCGATATTTTACCGACACGTGGCAAATTTTAATTTAAAATACGAATTTGATTCTCAGGAAATGACGACTATTTCCTCAATGGCGGATTCAATCCGGGCCGCAAGCGTTGCGTCAACATGTGGGACGAGGGCTGCATCAATGGACAACTGAACGGAGCAGGTAAATTGTAAAGTAGGTCACACACTGCAAACTGCTATTGACGTAGAAACGGGTTTTTTCAATGCTCCGTTGTCTTTCGACGATGCATTATGAACAGTTTGATCATGTTATAAATTCGCGCTATCAAGACTTATTGAAGTGTGGCCAGCATAAGTTTTCAAATATTTTATACTTTTCTACTGATCTGGATAGTAAGGTATATAGACAGGTGTGTGGAGTTGTAATAGATTTAGGGTGTACACCGTAGTTGATTTCTCTTTTCGTGCTTGTTTCTGGTCGACCTCACTCTTTTAACTAGAATGAAAGGCGCCTTAATCATATTTTCATTGCATCTACACATAGCAACTAGGTGCATTAATGTTCGTTTCACATTCGTAATAATAGGCGCTAAAACGTGCATTACAATAGCTTCAAACTCGTGAAATTAAAATATAGATTGAGTTAATAAAAAAAAACTAGGTGTTAAGAAAATTTTTTCATATACTTAACAATTTTAAAACATTATTTCAGGTAATGATGACGATTATTTGAACGGTGGTTTCAACCCTGGAAAACGATCGCTACACATTTTCCCGAAAAACATGCGCAAGCTTCAACCCAAAATGGAATAATGAAACAGTTACCTTCCACACAAGGACTTCACATCTTTAAGTTCCTACAACCTGCTTTTATATTTAATTTGGCGTTGATATAATTTGAAATTGGAACACCAGCTAATTTCCTCTCTGTTTTTTCTGTTTTCAAAATAAATTGGTACACATTTATTCATGTTGACTTTTACTGCACCTATGCCAATATTTTTTTCCATCGAATTGAACTTGCGTTTAATAATTATATGTTCTGAAATTTGTCCACCTAGTCAGAAAAATTTCGAAGGTATAAAAATTAGCAAGAACTAAGAAGTATATAAGTTTACAAACAAATAAGCAGGTAAGAAGTACCTAGTTATTTTATATTAGGTAATAATACAAAAATTGATTATTTTTATACTTACTAGTATATCCAAATCAAAAACAATATAAGCAGCTTCATTTCGAACTCGATAGGGATTCAGTTTTAATTGTTCGTGAGACAACAGGCGTTGTTGATACAAAATTGCGTCATATTTAGTTTAGTATCCATCCGTCGCTTCCCAAATGCATTGTCTATTTTAAGAAATGTATCATCTTGCTCCCATGCGTGAATGATTAAAATTAATATTACTTATTGTCTTAGTACCATAAAATGGAACCTTACCTATATTAGGTACCCAGCAAGTTTATTAATAAAAATTGTGTACGTTATCTTCATATCGTCCAAAATTAAAAACGAAATCCTATGTATACGTAGGTACTTACATAAAGCGTTAACTATAAATTAAATAGATATAATAGCTGCTCATATTATGGGAAATTCATTCACATAAATTTCTCTGCTGGCTGGTAGTCTCTGCTCTATTCTCTCTCTCTTTTTCATATTTTACACGTAAAATGTGATTGCAACAACCATTATTTCCCAATAAGAAATTGAAAACTTCCCATTAGGTACTTGAAAAGCAGACATTAAACAGCATAGGGTGAAAGATATTTTCAACTATGCTAGCTGCATAATTAGGGCATCTAAACTAAGACGCTGCCCGCAGCAACACGGCGCGGTGTGCTAACCGTATTTTTGGAAGTTAATTGAAATTTATGATGTATGTAGAAAAAATAGTAACCTTATTTCTACAATATGTTATCTATACTGTGGTTGTTTATTTTTTTATCTTTATATTAATTTCATAGTGAAAATGCCACTACAATTGTGGTTCCGCGCATTCAGTAATTCGCAAACCACAAAGACTATTAGATTGACAATTGAATAAGCAATATTTTGGCATCTAAAAATTTTTAAAGACCTAAATTTTATTTATAAATTATTCATAAATCTTAGCATATTCCCGCCCGTAACTTATACGCTGTAAAAATATAAAACAAATTCTCAGTCGCTCAGTTCAAATAATATGAAGTAGAAAAAAAAAACAAATAAGTGTAAAACTTTATTGAATCCACATAGATTGTGCCAGGGACACACAAAAACAATGTAGAAAAATATTCTTCGTTAGGAATTTTACATCTAAAAATATTAAAATATTCTAAATCTATAGCTATGTACATTGTATAAATGCCTAAATTTATTGGACGCAGTTTGGCTAACGGCTCAATTGCTTGGCAAGTATAACAAGTCTTTATGTTGTACATTTTAGTTATGCTATGCGAAAAATGAATTTTAGTAACGCCGTATAAAACTATTCACTATGCCAAATAATAAACATGTCGACATGTTGAATAACGTTGCGAAACTGTATTGGCAATTTTCCGTTTCATAATAAAAATGGTCGACGCGCGACATTTTTCTAACCGCCACGCAAGCAAATAAGGCCATGTAAAAACCTTGCTTTAAAGCTACAATCTGGCAAAAAACGAAGATTTTATGTTTGTAAATATTATGAATTGCACAAATCTTATTGGTTACCGGTTTCGGTAATTTATTTTTTAATAAAAAAAACATCATAAGGATCGTCCTCGTAACAGGCAAGCATTTATAAAGGATAGATTATAAGTGTTGCAACATGTAATTTGCTGTAGCTTGTAAATGTTAGATGAGTTTTTTATTAATTCAAGAGACTAAGCGACGTTTTGCGTGCGACGTCATTCCTTTAGTAACAGCTATGTCGGGCAATCTTGAAATTATGTTATGACTAATTTTGTGTATGTTTATGGCAATTTTTTCGCAATATAGAGTTAATAGTTATTTCTTATGTTTACACGAATGTTAGACATCGAAATAAAACTAGTATTCAAATTTTATCGCGGTTTTTTTTAATTTATTTTTTCTCGATATTTCGACTGCAGCTTTCATGGTTTAGTTTCAGCAGTCCGTTCTGTGACCATGAAGGCTGCAATCTTCGAAACGTTGGGAAAAAAATAAAATACAAAAACCACAACAAAACCCGAAAACGAGTTTTATTTTGATTTATAAATAATTGTCAAAGTCCTTCAAAACGCCCTTTCGAGTTGCCCAATTAGTCTCTAGAATTAAGTAATCGACTACTGTAAAGAACACATACAGTTAAAAATAGATAGCCAAGTCATGAAAAAAGTCTAAATCGTCACCGGCTAATCATATTTAACAGGCAAAAAAGTAATCAGTAGATAGACATCTAAATTTGAAAATAGAACTGTATTAAAAAAAAACTTGTGTCGCTTAATGTGATTGGTTGAGAGACTAACACGTGACTGACGTATTGTTCTTTCGACCAATCACAAACATCAAAATTAAACGACATCATCTTACTAGTCGCCTTTTTGAGACCAGAGGGGCGTAAGAAATAAGTATGTGATAGAACTAGCAAACGAAAACTGAAGGAAGATTATGGCGTTTATATTACCTACATTCATTGACCTGTTTTACTAATATCAACTTAGTAAATAAGTCAATACAGAACAATTTTATTATAACAAGCCGGTGCTGAATAAACATTTCTCGAAAATATAATAAAAAAGATTTGTGCGAACATAACCCAAAACAACTATTTAGTTCTATCAGATTTATCACAAAAGCGGCTCAACGAAAACCAACTTATGAAGTACTACTAGTTAGTAGGTACATTGGTATTTCTAAAAGCGGTGGGTAAAAGCATTGTACTTAAAGTATGGGCAAAATACTATTACAGAAAATGTATCTTTGTATGACACAATTCAAAAATTACTATGAAAATTTACTTCCCATCTATTTGCAAATGTTTAGAAGCCATGTTTGTTGCACTGGGTATTTCAAAATATAATATAGTTTAACACTGATGCAGCAACTACTTGACTTTAGAATCCAGTAATAAACATTAGGGCAATTATAAAACCGGTGGCAAACTGCCTATATTTTTATTGAGCGATTTTTGAATTGTGTCATATAAGTAAAATGTAACCACATATGATTTTCTTTTAATAGATCAAATCTCATCAATTTTACAACAAATTCAACGACATTAAAATCACATTTTCATTTGTCTATGAAAGTCTTGTTTGAATATCATATTTTATTGTCAAAATAATATCAATCAACAAGTATCAATGGTATCACAGTATCTTATCATTGTCTATGACTTTATCATTTCAATCAGGGCTTATCAGTGATAATAAATCAATTGCATTCTTCACATGTTAAACGAACAATATTTTTATGTTAAATGTTACCTAAGAAATCATAAGCAAATAGAGATCTTTACTGTCTTCGCAGGCTAAGTACATTCTATGAGCTAAAAATTAAAACTAAACATACAAAGTTACACCGATTGACACAAATATAATAAATAAAAACAAAATAACCACCACAATTTCAATTAATCTGTCCCCGATAATGGTCTTGTGAGTACTGCATCACATCTAAAGGTGGTTTATTATATGCAGCATTCAAACCAGAACTTTGTGCTGTATTCTTTTGAACATTAGCTTGCCTAAATTTCGTAGAATATTTATAAAAGTCTGACATCTCAAAAGGTTTTGTTTCTTCCCTATACGGTATACATTTACCCTGTTCTATAATTGTCAAGTTTTTCGGCGACTCAAGCGACACCGCTGCTGGAGACAGCATGGGAGGACTGTGTGGCATTTGATTAGGACTCTGCATTGCCGAATGGCGACCGGATGAGATCATTATCTCATATGCTTGCGAATTTCCTATACTAGATGTTCTCTTCAAGCTAGAACTCTTTTTGAGAAGAGGTGCTTCAGATTTTGTTGGAGAGTCTAATGACGTCTCGTACCATTGTTTCTCTTTCACTTTCATGTCTGCTTGAGAGAGTGGCGAGAATTTGTTCATACTAACAGAGTCGAAATTTGAATACCCTGATTTAATGCTAACAGGACTTAATGCGTCAGGGTATGGTCGTCTCTCATCCCTACTGTAATCATCTGTGGACACTTGCAGTTGTAAATGCATTGGGTTTCTCATGACATTATGCTCTCGTAATGGCAGTACATTTGGTACAGCAACTACCCTTTCTGTGGGCAAGTGGGGTTGCTCCTGAATATCAGGCTGTGATCTGTGTTGATACATGGGCACTGGAGGTCTGTAGCCATCCGTCATATTCTCCAAATGCTGACTATAGTCACTATGAGACGTTAAGTGATAGGTTTGAGTCCTTTGCAAAGTGTTGCGACGCACCCCATCTGGTCGTCGTTTTGACTGCCCCTGCATCTGATGATGGTGAAGACCACCTAAATGCTGGCTTTGAGCTTTAAGTTGGGACGCATAATGGTATAAAAGTGGTGTGTTCCGTATACCATTTGGTACCACATGTGGGGCAACAGTACCATGATTATAATGAGTTGCTATATCAGGATGGCTAGAGCTGAAATGTGTTTCTCTTAAACGAGACACATTATGAGCCTCTGGAGCACCATTGTAGTATATCTTATTCATATACTCAGTTGTCATAGTGTGGTGTCGATAAATAGTACCATCATTTTGGACATTCTCATTCATTTGCTCCTGTCTTGTAGACAATGTGGGGTATGTATGAGACGGATGCATAGAAAACGTGTCTGTGTTCCGCTCCTGAGGCGGAGAAGGAAAGAAATTAGAGCAACTAGTCTCTGGTCGCCGTATATGCCTTGAATGTGAACTCTTTGTCGACACACCTGATATGGAAGGAGTAGACAGCCTGTGCGTGTAGTTTTTACGGTCAGCATCGTGTGGACGTTCTATTGGTGCAGCCCGGAGACGTCTCGACGAGTTATCCGGCCCGTCCTGAACATCATTACCCTCCGAACTTCGATCGACACTTTTTACACTACCTAATCTCTCTCTTTGCGGTACCTCAGGACTTAACGGCGCTTCTGGTGGCATAACACCAGTCAATTGTACTTCTTGCACGCATAATTTGTACAGTTCTTCGTTTTTGGCAGCGAGGATTTGTTCCAATTCCTTTTTACGAGCTTGCAGCTTGACAAACTTGTCCTGCTTATCGGAATGCAAATCGCTACCCATTGTGCTGGTGCCCATTATCAAAATCAAAACTTAGAAAACACAACACATAAGTCAATACAGCAACACAAATAATATACAAAATCAAGACTGTCAATAAAATAAACGAAATAAACAAAGAAAATCATAAATTCTTAAGCGTTGACACATTTTACTACACGCACCCATATTTGTTTTTTGAAAAAAGTTACGTTCGCAACAAGTTTGTCTATGGTTTTTATTACATCATAATTTCAATACCCTGGATTTAAAATAATTACTTTCATTACGTACATCTATCAGTCTAACTTCCATAAAATACAAATAAATGCTTAATTTGCCTCTTTTTTTATTTATACAATCCTAAATATATATTTCTTTTTTAATTAATGTCTGTATAGTCTTTTATCCTTTAACTAATTTTAAATAGAAAAAAAATAAATTAAAACATGATACGGAACGTCAAGTTGTCAAATTGACAATCTTCGACGTCACATTTTATCTTATCAAAAATTGTAACAAGGTCTCGCCACGGCCGATTTAAGTGGTCATGTAAAGTCTTTATTAAAAAAATCTAATTATTAGATCCAATTCCACTTGCCCCGGTACCCATAAGCCATAAAACGCCATCAAAATGTCCCGTGTCTACAAGGCTATTATCGGCGCTGCTGATAAGTTTGTGCCTGCAAAACTCCGTCCTCTGTGGGAGCACGATGCTGGTGAGTGACTTATAAAAGAAAAATTCTATTGACCTGGAGGTTCGAGAAATTTTGTTATTGTTTCTTTATTTTTGTAGGACCAAAAACAATTTTCTTCTGGGCGCCCGCATTCAAATGGGTAAGTGAAAACATAAATTACATCAAGGTCGATCTATTAATATTCATAAACCTTGTTCAAGGGTATGCGACAATACGACACTCGTGTAAATAATATACAATTCTATTTCCATGTGCATAAAGGAAGTATTTCTCTGTAATTGAATCGGTCAGTTAATGTGACAGTAAACTAATGAATAAATATTCAGTTACTGGATCATGGTAAAGCAAGGGCATTATGTGATAATGATAAATGAGAATCTATACATAAGTAACAAAATAGTATTAATAATTACATCAACAATAATAAAATGTTATAAAATAATAAAATAACATTATACTTTAATCTGACCAGTATATTTCTAGACTGTTAATTAATAATTTTTGTATGTTTATTAATACAATATTTTTTAAACAAAATAATCATAATAAATTATCACACAGGTCACAGATATTTACCTAATGACTATAAATTATAAATTAGTAATAAATTACAATATTTTAACAATATCATAAATAACATATTATGCAATTCAAGATGCACATTATGAACTTCTAAGGGTTCGAAGTATAACATTAAGTTTATTAATATTTTATTTCATGCATGATGTATGGAATTCAACTCTTAAAAACCACCCAAGTGAGATAAAACCATTTTGTGACACTCAAATGAGTTGGGAGTGTAAACAGTAATCTTGTATCTAGTGTGAATTTAACATTATCAACGGATTAAACTGTCACATTGCATCATGATAAGATGAAATAAAACTCAATTAGGATCATAAAACCAGAGCTTAATATGATATAAGATAATTAATTTTTCACAATAACAGTTGGAAGGATTTAACAAAACCAATATACCATATTCACTTATTAAAAAATACTTAAATGGCTCTAAAAAGCATGCAGCCGATAAAACACTATGCATATTAATAAATCATGCTAACTGCATGGTTTTGTTAAGTATATTATTAAGTACTCAATAAAAAACATAATGGCCCTTAATATGATAATGGCTACATAAATACAACTATTTAGGTATTTATGTATGTTTAATGGATTGATGTATAAATAAAAACACTTGAACTCATGGTATTTCGCATGATAATATTAGTCCTATCACAATTGTTAGAATTATTTCAGTCTTTCTCGGTATATGTACACTGGCATTTGAAAACAGGCTTGCTGAAATGCCCATATGGTCTATCACAATAAGTGTAACGGTAGCTTTCTAGATTTGTTTAAAAACTACAACTTAAAAGAAATTAAGAAAATTGTATATATTAATATGAAGTAATAAATAAGGTTTTTGATTAATTATGAAAACACAGTTTGTGGAAACATCTTTCAAGTTTTCAGATATTTGGTTAGTCTTAGAACATAAGTATATATTTTCAAAAAAAAACCTACATTAATTTAACTGTTAGCCGTAATATATTACATTATTATTCTGTGTATCCACAAATCTCAATTGTGATTGTTGTGAAAAATGTCAAACTAATCTGTGTTTTTTTATAAAAGAGGGTAACTATTTGTTATGTATGTCTTGTGCCTAAGGTCCAAAGGCAGAGAAGATCATTGCACACTATGGCACTTCACTTCATTGTACTATATAATACCCATAAACATATTGTATCATCAGCAGTGTCTACAGTCCAGGCTAATGAATTTAGGTAAAAGGAGTATGTAAATAAAGAACTAAAATATTATACATAATATTTATGTAATAACTAACATAAATCAAACAATTTGTAAAAAAACACGAATCAGGATGACGCATTTGGAAGCATGTCAAATAAAATTTATTCTGATTCATAAGTTTTTGCAATAAATCCAAAGATTGATGTTAAATCTGTAACAAATATATTTTTATGGATTGTCTTATTTGTCGATACAGATAATATAATTTATTATTTTCATGAGCCTGGATTATTAGCATGCCACCACAAACTATTATTTAAATTTGGAATTCCTCCAGAACAACACGCAAGTGAATGCTCATGCCCTCTTAACACTTTCAGGGATTGGTGATGGCTGGTTTGGGTGACTTGAATCGACCTGTCGAGACCTTGTCTATCCCTCAGTCCGCGTCCTTAGCAGCAACCGGTATTATCTGGTCGCGTTACTCGCTCGTCATCATACCGAAAAACTATAGTTTGTTTGCAGTTAACGTGTTTGTTGCCATAACAAGTTTATACCAAATAGGCAGGGCTATCAAATACGAACAGAGCCTAAAAAACAAAGAATCAAAGCAATAACAGTAACATGGATGTGATATAGTTATATTTAAGCCCTATCGCTAGCTTGGCTAGACGCTTAGTGGATCACATTCGGTTCTCCCCTAGTATATAGAGGTATAAATAGCTTATATTGGGATTAGGGTGTCCAAAGCACATTTTATTTATAAACAAGGCATTTCGCCTGAAATTCTGACATTAATGACAACTTCAGTAGTGATGCATAAACTGTTGATAGATATTTAAGTTATTTATTTATGTAGCTCAAAACTTGCGTGGCAATATTATTTTTATAGTATATTTAAACGCTTGATTTTTAAGAGTATTTTTGACTGAGCATATATGTAAAATCATCTCCAATTTATTAGATGTGTATGGTAATATATTAAATGTTTTAAAGGGATATCAATATGTTTCCAATGTTGACACGGATTTATGAAATTCGCGATAATGGTTTTTCTCGTCCAATATCCAGTCCTATTCATTTCCAGAATAGCCTAACATATCTGATGTCTTATTGCTAGAAAGAAATTATTTCGACTTAGATCTTTTTCTAATAATAGAAAAAGTCTTCATAAGGCTCCTGTGAAAGGAATGTGACTGTGTTCCTTTCTGAAAACAAGCATTGTATGTTAACCAATAAGTGAACATTTAATGTCTTTTCTACTTTGTGTTGTGTACAACTGACTTTCTAAATATTCGGTCTTTTTTACTATATGTTGTGTCTCGTGTTTAATATGTTACCATAGCTTCGTGTTGATACAATGGTGCTCTAAATTTTAATAAATTAAGCTATCTGGATCTGTGATAGCAAGTTAAACAACTCTTACATTCATGTTATATCTCATGTTTCTCTACGGTATATTGTAAGCATTATGACGGTTTATTAAAACGTATTTTTTATGAAATGTGTCTCTATTTTTGTAACCTTTTTATTAGAAATTATATTTATTTATATTTTAAAACTTTCTGTTATTTATATCTTCTATTCTTTTTTTCTATATGTACACTGGATTTATTTTATGTAAGTATTTTATATATATATTATGTCATACCTTTTATGACTACTGATGTTGGAAACGGTGTTGGATTCTAACTAACTAATGCGCACTTAGTGTAGACGGTCATTTACAACTCGCATGTTTTTCGCTACAGCTATTCTAACACGTATGCTTGCAGGTATGGAATCGACACCCATAGTATGGTAACGTATTAATAAGCTCAAATCTTTCAGGCCCTAGTGATGGCATCTATCGACGACTATCGACGTCCGCTCGATAAAGTATCGACAACACAGTCGGCCACTCTAGCTGCCACCGGGCTCATTTGGACACGCTACTGCCTCGTAATTAAGCCGATTAATTATTCGCTTTCTCTATGCAACTTCATGTTGGGAGTTGCTAACGGCGTACAATGTTACAGGGCTTATAGCTATCAAAAGAAAATGGGGATTGTTGTCTAGAGATTGTCGGTTTATGTAAACGTTGGATTTTTTTTTTATGCATTTTTAATAGTTTTAATTTTACACAAGCGAATAATCGCGGTATGTGTTCACTAAAGATAATAAGTCACAAATTTTCACAAGTTCAAAGAACAAATTTTATTTATAATTTACAAGAGTTCTAATGGGAACTTTAAATTGTTTATTTTAATTTGATTGAAATTTTTTATAAATATTTTTGTGTGTACTAGTCATGATCAGTTCCAAAATCTTGCCATAAATTGCCCACCATGAAGGTCAAAGAAACTAAAATTATGTGCCAAATTATATTCTTTGTATCGTATATAATACAAAATATAGTATTGTGAAACATAACTACCTCCACTAATACGTATTAATGTACATATCAGTAACGTGTTTTGATATTAATTTAAATATAACATGTAGAAAAATCTATTTTGCTAAAAATATTGCAGTTAACCCATACAAAATCTGAAAAATGTGAAGTAGAAAAATAATAAATACTTCTAAAATATGTACTTAAAAATACTGATATGGGTAGGTACTTAAAACATACTTTTATAATACCAATAAGGTAAATAACATTTTACCATTATATATATTTTTATTTATAAAAATATTTATTCCTAAGGTTTTCTTTTATAGTGCCATGATATTGTAGAATGTAGATTATCGATATCCAAGCTAATATTGTTACTAACATCACTAATGCTTGTAATAATAGAAAAGTAGATGTAGAAAGGTAATGCACGCATGTTTATTCGCACTTTGTTTCCTTCATTAAAGATTTGAATTTCATATTTTAGTTTATTATTCTACTTTATAGTATTTGACTGCTGTTCTGGATGATATTTTTTTCATTATACCTACCTATATGTAACTATACCACTTCGATGTCTTATTATTACAAGATTCTATTGTATATTTGATGTGCAATTGAAATATATAAATCATATGATTCTAATTTTAGTGAAAAAATCCAATAATCCCAAAAGATGAATAAAGGAAGAACCAACCATAAATTACTGTCTCATATTTGCCAACTTGAAAATTTTAAATCAAATTTTTGCAACATAAGTAAAATTAACATAGGACCTTGTAATAATGAACCAACAACTTATTTATGAAATAGAGAAAATTTCTGTACAAGTATCTCTAATTTTGATCATGTGACATTGTGTTTTGTGATCTTTAGCACGCGAGTCCTGAGTTCGATTTCCAGGTAATAATAATATCAACCCTGTATTATATACTTGCCCACTGCTGAGCACGGGCCTCCTCTATTACTGAGAAGGATTAGGCCTTAGTCCACCACGCTGGCCTAGTGCGAATTGGTAGACTTCACACACCTTCGAAATTCCTATAGAGAACTTCTCAGATGTACAGGTTTCCTCAAGATGTTTTCCTTCACCGTTAAAGCGAACAATAAATTCACAAAGAATACACACATGATTTTTTAGAAAATTCAGTGGTGTATGCCCTTGTGATTTGAACCTGCGGACATTCGTCTTGGCAGTCCGTTCCACACCCAACTAGGCTATCGCCGATTTTCCAGGTAAACTTGTGTGATTTTAGTACAGCACTTGATTTCCAAGAGGCTTATATTAATTTACATGGTAAGACTTTCATTACATCTTCGAACAGGAATAGCATTGGCGAAGTGCGAGAGCTGTAATTGAACCTTAGTATATAGCTTCAGGAACACATATGTAAGTATGTATATTAGAACTACACACGTGTAGAATAAGTTGTATTTTCATTTTAAAATCATGTTTATTTTTTTATTATTATATTAGCGTTTCAGTTTTGTGCTGTACTATTTGATATGGTATAGTGGATATAAATATATTTAATACAGATTTTAAAAATATATATTATCGTTCAGGTTCGTATAGATTTCTTAACTTCATGTTGGAAACTTTGCTCAGATGCCAAATAGAATAAGAAATAGAAATTTCTTTGTAAGTTTTTAAATCAATAAACTCAATATCCTGGGCTCAGTACCGGATTTTCTAGTCCGGTTGCTCGAGCGACGGGTTCTAGAGAGGGCTTCGAGTGCTTAGCCCATCCAAAGATTAATATGCAAAATGGAATTTAATACTTTTCCAAAAAAAAAATTAAGCTTTTCCTTTATTACATCTAAAACATTTATGGTATGTTTCCAGTACTTTTTTTTATGGTTGTGTTACTTAATACTGCAAATATGCTTAAAGTACTTTAGAATCACGACATAGGCCACTCTCGTAAAATTACGAAATTTCGCTTACAACAATTCCTGAAAGGCTCGAAGATTAAGAGTAATACCACCTCGCTCTTACTGGATATACAAACACCTCAAACCAATACAGGTATTCTCATACCACCTTCCTTCCAGGGCTTGGTGATAGCCGGTCTAGGAGACATCAACCGCCCCCCTCAGTCGATATCAATGTCCCAGTCGGGCTCGCTAGCAGTAACAGGCCTTATATGGTCCCGATACTCGCTCGTGATCGTGCCTAAGAACTACAGTCTGTTTGCCGTCAATGTGTTCGTGGCTTTGACTAGTGGGTACCAGCTTGCTAGAGCTATCATGTACCAGCAGAGTTTGCAAGACAAAGATCCTAAGAAAAAGAAATAAATAATAAGAAGAAATTAATGTTGCGGGATTGGTTGTGTGCCTATATTTTTTACAATCATAAAATAGAACTGAATTTGGGTGATTATTTCAGTTATATCACTGTTTAGTTTGGTAACATTGTTTAGTATTGCAACTTGTTTTTTTAACAAATATTCTAAGTTACATTTTTTTTTTCATTTATTTTTGTGTTTTAATTTTTTTATATTTACAAACGAAAAGTATCTTTACAACAAAGCTAGATAAGATATGAGTTATTGAAAAAAAACAACATATTTAAATAATTTAATTTATTCCTCAACCAATTGCAGCAACTTATCCATACTTATAGGCATAAAGGTCCGTCCACTATCATCCGAGTACATAATAACATTTCTAATTACATAGCACTGCAGATTGCCTATCTTGTATATCGGGCGTCCTTCCCTCGTCTTGCCGGCTATGGGTACAAAGGTTATCTCCTTTTCTATGCATCTAGATTCTAATAACTCGGAGAAACTCTTCTGTTGGCTGGCCGACGCTAGTACCTCTGAGATCCTGGTGGTTTCTTTCGCGTCGACGGTGAAACGCGGTGGTGGGGGCGGCTCGACTGCCTCCAAGTCAGTGCTTCGGTTCATCATGTCTAGGGCTTTGCGGAATGCGTCACGTACTGCCGGCTCCTTGAGTACTTCTTCAGGGAACATTTTCTGTAAAAATTGTAAGATTGTCATTCTATTTCAAATGGAGGCTATTCTAGATTGAAAAGTAACGGTCTGCAGGGGCCTTATTCTCTATCCCGCACGTTATTTTAACCGTGTGTAACAAGCACGTAACACAACGCATCATGTTTAGGACTATAGAAATTTGGCTTACAGAATACCATTCCACGCACCTTTCTCGAAGATAACATGACACGGCCGCGTTACGCGTTTACACTATCATACAGAATAAGGGCCTTGGTAAGTAAAGTGTATTAGTATGTAGCAATATGATTTCACTCATGTATTCGCAGTCGGAATCGCCGACCAGTTTCAGTCAGACCGACTACGAATACGTGAGTGAAACCGTGTTGCTATATACTCAAATATGACGACAAACGAAGCATATTGTATTCCATAATAACTAGAATTAGACCGTACTACTAGATGTATACTGACTAACCCAGAACGCGACTTGACCGAAGGAGCTACAAACGATTTTTTACACCATGTAGGTATTGTGGTCGGTACGCAACCGGGTTCAAAATGTAAAGAACTACAATTCTTATTTTTACTACTGGGGGCTTATTCTCTATACCACACGTTATTTTGACAGTGCGTAACAAGAACACAACGCACCGCGTCGCGTTCAAGACTATATAAATTAGCATACAGAATACAATACGATAATTTCTCGTAAATAAACACAACCGTGTTACGAGTTAACACTGTCATAGAGATTAAAGCACCAGGGCCCTTATTCTGTATGATAGTGTGAACGCGTAACGCGGCCGTGTCATGTTATCTTCGAGAAATGTGTGTGAAATGGTATTCTGTAAGCCAAATTTCTATAGTCCTAAACATGATGCGTTGTGTTACGTGCTTGACACACACTGTCAAAATAACGTGCGGGATAGAGAATAAGGCCCCTGGTAAAAGTGATTTAAACATACTGCACGAAAAAATAATATTTAAATATAGATGACATGCACTAAAATAGCAGATATCGGCAATATAAACAAGTCAAAGAAATCATCGAATGAAAATCCACACGGCAGCTGAGTTGGAATCATCGGTTGATGGAAAAATAATAAACTAATTTTATTATTGAAAATATCTTTTATTGATCCCTGCATTTGAATCCTTGTGACCACAACTTGGTCAACGTAGATATAGATCTACTTAATCCTAAAAGTTTTTAATTTAACTGCAACTATTTCAAATAGAAGAAAAAAAAATCAGATATCTTATATTAATGGAACATAAACACAAAATGTCCCTTCATTAAAAATGTATCGTGTACCGAATTTCGATTTTGATTCGAAAGAAGGCGCGTTTTGAGAGAATGCTGGTTATAATTTATCATTTCGGAATTAAGCATGTTGACATGTTTATCTCAAAATACAAAGAAACCAGGGAGAGCGTTATTTATGATAAAATAGCGCTAGGCTGTGATTAAACATATTGTAGATAGCGAGATTGTAGATTATTCAGTTCTGTTGCTACTTTTTCAGCTAGGTAAATCTGATATAAAGAACATTGTACCTGACACTGACTACCTTGGGACTGCTGTAGTGGCAACATATTATAATTTTTATTAATCTATTGTCTTGATTTAAAAAAATACATTTTCTTAAACTCGCTATGTAGTGATAGGATATTCCAAAAAACATTTCCAAGCCCGATATGTCAAAGAGTATGTACATATGCACAGTCTTAAAGAATATTTAAATCCTACAGACAAAGTATTGCCTTTCCACGTACTGATACGCGTGACAGTGTGACCCGTGCGTAAATATTGTTACGTTTTATCAGTAACAAACATTAAACATATTGCGTACATTATTTATCGTTCTCCTGGCATCTGCATTGAAATGATCACCTGGTAATACATTAAGTGCCACTTAGTGGCATAGCTTGCTAATGAGGAGCATTATATCAAAATTTGTTGCAGGTCATTCGGGACAGTGCGAACTTTTAGGCGTCTACTTAGTTTATTGATTAATTGATTCGTTCTTAATCGAATTTCGGCCACGGCGGCCGAATTCAGCGGAGATCAGCCAGGTACACAAGAGATATAGTATACTAGTGTGTGCGCAATACACTGGTGCACTCTCTGTTCCTTGCCTCTCATAGTAAGATGACATGGCAACGCGACATGACCAGAGATTATAGATTATTGAAACCCCAAGAAAGGACATAGTAATTTTTTTTTAAAATAAATATTTGGCATACACGACTGTGTGTTCAATACTTACTAATAACAACTAGCGTTTCAATTACCATAGAAATATAAACTAAGCCTTTTGAAATCACATTTTGCATACACATTTAAAATAGCAAAAAAAAAACCTACCAAATAAGTGGTCAGAGCGTGGAATAAACTCCCAGAACATGTGGTTACAGCTGGAAACATAAACCAGTTTAAGAACCGACTGGACAAATACTTAGCTACAAATGAAAAAGGCATTATCAGTTGTTTCAACTGCCTGCCTGATGTATATAATAATAATAATAAAAAATGACTATATCACAACAAAACCTTTCTAACCGATTCAGAGGACGATATGACCCTGGCTATTCGTTGTAAAAATGGGTTCTTGAAATTACAACACTGCAAAAGACCGCAGTTCCGTCCTCACCGTGGAGGACCTCGCCGCGTTCCCAATATCCCGACCCTTGTAATAGTTACGGCCCGTGAGCCCACAAATACGGTACTAATGGTTAGATTGTTAGTATTCACACACACTCATTTATCCCCGAAGGGGTATGCAGAGGCGCAACAGGACACTCACTTTTCGCTGAGTGTGTTTTTCCCATGATGTGTTAGGGGGACGAGCCTACCACCATATCGAGCACAAATTCCAGATTCCGAGCTGATACTGAGCAGTAAAACCCAAATATCACTGCCCCTACCCAGGATCTCAGCGCTGCCGTACCGCGCATGCAGTACAAATACATATTGTTAGTATTTGTAATGGTTAATGTATCTATCCTCTGCCAGTTCCAATAAATGCTTGTCAATTGTTAATAATCCCAATACATACCTTGAACTCAGTGTAGGAGTTGAGCACGGTGGCGTGCGTGGGGTTGGTGTTGAGCCAGGCGGCCAGCGCGGCCAGCCACCTCGGCAACAACGCGCGGCTCGCGATGGCGGCTATCGTCGGCGCGCCCAGCAGGTCCAACCAGTCCACACACCACTGCCATGCCGCTGTGGAAACATTATGCTATAAAATGTATCACCCTGTATGATGTCTTAAAATAATTTTTATATCGTAAGTTATTTTTGACCACATTACATTTGCAGATAGAAAATCCATTACGCATTGTTAAATAAGGCTATTTTGCAACATCATGTATTATAATAAATAGCCTTGTATAATGATATTTAAAGTGATTTTTATATCATGGAATAATTATTTTTTACCACAATACATCTGGAGATGGGTTTTCATTTACATACTGTTAATTAAAGCTATTCTTGTTATCTGTTTGGAACAACCTCTACAAATTAATTGCGTAATATCTCGCCTCTAAATGATCTTTAGAATTATGTCGACATACATACCACGACGCTAGATAAAAATTAACAAGAACACTTATAAAAAGTGTAGGTACTTCTGTACGCAATTATAAAAGTGTAACCAAGATGAATATTGCAATTTTTGCTGGAATAGAATGTAATCTATAGAATTATTGAAATATTTTCACAAAGCATTGTAAAAGTTGCAATTGCGGCAAGAACTATCTTGTTTATACTATAATATAAAACAAAGTGATCACAAATGCTGCCGCAGCTCGACACCTTTAATCGATCTAAAAATAATGAATTCTGTCGACGCGACCTTAATAAGATAAATGTCACTTCACCATCATACATGGCGTTAGCTAAACTGCGTTTTTTTAAATTTCTATATAATTCACAAATTTTCATATATTATTGTTACAATGTTACGTGTGTCTCGCAAATAGGTTTTGAGGTTGATTTGGTTCCACCATTGCGACCTAGTTTACTCTTACAATGTTATGTGTGTCTCGCAAATAGGGAAGTGAAGGTTGATTTGGTTCCAGCATTGACACACAGTTTATCATTGCGTTTGTGGACTATAATAATGAATGTGTGTGTGCGTACTGTTGTCGCCGCCGACGAGGTGCACGGGGTGGTGCTGCAGGCAGTGCTCGAGCTTGGGCGCGACGTGGTGGTGCAGCACGGCCGCCAGCGCGCCGCCCCACGCGCGCCGCCACGCCGCCAGCACGCCGCGCGCCGACGCGTCCGCCGGGTGCCAGCCCGCCAGCGCCGCCGCCAGCCGCGAGCGGATCAGCGGGTACACGCTCGTCGCCAGCGCCGACCCTGCAGAACACAATTGCACAACCGAGGTTTTAAACCTAAGTTATACTGCAATAATCTCATATAAAACTGTTTTCCACTGACATAGTTTCATGTAAAAATGTAAAAAAAAAATATCCAAATTAAATAAATTAAGATTTCCGACCGCACCTGCGATGTCGTGCCACGGCAGCACCCAGTGGTGCAGCGGCTGCGCGTCGCTCGTGGGGTCCCAGGCGCGCACGGCGCACAGCACGCGCGGCACGATGTAATATAAAGTAAGACCGCACCTGCGATGTCGTGCCACGGCAGCACCCAGTGGTGCAGCGGCTGCGCGTCGCTCGTGGGGTCCCAGGCGCGCACGGCGCACAGCACGCGCGGCACGATGTAATATAAAGTAAGACCGCACCTGCGATGTCGTGCCACGGCAGCACCCAGTGGTGCAGCGGCTGCGCGTCGCGCGTAGGGTCCCAGGCGCGCACGGCGCACAGCACGCGCGGCACGATGTAATATAAAGTAAGACCGCACCTGCGATGTCGTGCCACGGCAGCACCCAGTGGTGCAGCGGCTGCGCGTCGCTCGATGGGGTCCCAGGCGCGCACGGCGCACAGCACGCGCGGCACGATGTAATATAAAGTAAGACCGCACCTGCGATGTCGTGCCACGGCAGCACCCAGTGGTGCAGCGGCTGCGCGTCGCTCGTGGGGTCCCAGGCGCGCACGGCGCACAGCACGCGCGGCACGATGTAATATAAAGTAAGACCGCACCTGCGATGTCGTGCCACGGCAGCACCCAGTGGTGCAGCGGCTGCGCGTCGCTCGTGGGGTCCCAGGCGCGCACGGCGCACAGCACGCGCGGCACGATGTAATATAAAGTAAGACCGCACCTGCGATGTCGTGCCACGGCAGCACCCAGTGGTGCAGCGGCTGCGCGTCGCTCGTGGGGTCCCAGGCGCGCACGGCGCACAGCACGCGCGGCACGATGTAATATAAAGTAAGACCGCACCTGCGATGTCGTGCCACGGCAGCACCCAGTGGTGCAGCGGCTGCGCGTCGCTCGTGGGGTCCCAGGCGCGCACGGCGCACAGCACGCGCAGCACGATGTAATATAAAGTAAGACCGCACCTGCGATGTCGTGCCACGGCAGCACCCAGTGGTGCAGCGGCTGCGCGTCGCTCGTGGGGTCCCAGGCGCGCACGGCGCACAGCACGCGCGGCACGATGTAATATAAAGTAAGACCGCACCTGCGATGTCGTGCCACGGCAGCACCCAGTGGTGCAGCGGCTGCGCGTCGCTCGTGGGGTCCCAGGCGCGCACGGCGCACAGCACGCGCGGCACGATGTAATATAAAGTAAGACCGCACCTGCGATGTCGTGCCACGGCAGCACCCAGTGGTGCAGCGGCTGCGCGTCGCTCGTGGGGTCCCAGGCGCGCACGGCGCACAGCACGCGCGGCACGATGTAATATAAAGTAAGACCGCACCTGCGATGTCGTGCCACGGCAGCACCCAGTGGTGCAGCGGCTGCGCGTCGCTCGTGGGGTCCCAGGCGCGCACGGCGCACAGCACGCGCGGCACGATGTAATATAAAGTAAGACCGCACCTGCGATGTCGTGCCACGGCAGCACCCAGTGGTGCAGCGGCTGCGCGTCGCTCGTGGGGTCCCAGGCGCGCACGGCGCACAGCACGCGCGGCACGATGTAATATAAAGTAAGACCGCACCTGCGATGTCGTGCCACGGCAGCACCCAGTGGTGCAGCGGCTGCGCGTCGCTCGTGGTCCCAGGCGCGCACGGCGCACAGCACGCGCGGCACGATGTAATATAAAGTAAGACCGCACCTGCGATGTCGTGCCACGGCAGCACCCAGTGGTGCAGCGGCTGCGCGTCGCTCGTGGGGTCCCAGGCGCGCACGGCGCACAGCACGCGCGGCACGATGTAATATAAAGTAAGACCGCACCTGCGATGTCGTGCCACGGCAGCACCCAGTGGTGCAGCGGCTGCGCGTCGCTCGTGGGGTCCCAGGCGCGCACGGCGCACAGCACGCGCGGCACGATGTAATATAAAGTAAGACCGCACCTGCGATGTCGTGCCACGGCAGCACCCAGTGGTGCAGCGGCTGCGCGTCGCTCGTGGGGTCCCAGGCGCGCACGGCGCACAGCACGCGCGGCACGATGTAATATAAAGTAAGACCGCACCTGCGATGTCGTGCCACGGCAGCACCCAGTGGTGCAGCGGCTGCGCGTCGCTCGTGGGGTCCCAGGCGCGCACGGCGCACAGCACGCGCGGCACGATGTAATATAAAGTAAGACCGCACCTGCGATGTCGTGCCACGGCAGCACCCAGTGGTGCAGCGGCTGCGCGTCGCTCGTGGGGTCCCAGGCGCGCACGGCGCACAGCACGCGCGGCACGATGTAATATAAAGTAAGACCGCACCTGCGATGTCGTGCCACGGCAGCACCCAGTGGTGCAGCGGCTGCGCGTCGCTCGTGGGGTCCCAGGCGCGCACGGCGCACAGCACGCGCGGCACGATGTAGCGCGCGGCGCACGACGTCAGCACCCACTCCGGGCACGCCGCCGCCCACGACGTCAGCGCGCGCACCATCGGCGCCGGCACGCGCGGGTTCCAACTCCTAGAGACAAATGTAATCATTATAACTTGATGACAGTCCTAAAAATTTGTTATGATTAATTCTAAATTTATTATTATTTATTTAAGGACGTCACAAATATTTGTTAATAGAATTAACATAAACGACAAATAAAACTTACATTAGTTTCTTTTACAATTAAAAAAAAACTTTTACAAAATATACATTCATGCTTTTAATCCACAAGTAAGCAGAGACGCAACCTGCGCACCCACTTTCCTTTGTGCATATTCCATCCTATGATACGGATAAGGGGCGAGCCTAACGCCATATTGGACACAAGTTCTGTTTCACTCCAGTTAAGCAATATTAATTTGTCTGACCCGTTGATGCGAAACCTCAGCACATCAGTCGACCATAATATAACTAAGCCTCCAAGGCAATAACATTGCATATTAGATGAAAGTCACCATATCAATAAAACCAATACTCACTCAGCAGCATTGTTAATATGCTGCACATAGTGCTGCCATATAAGACTGTTGTACGCCTCCTCGGTGAGCAGTTTCCTCCATTTGAGGAAGGTCGGTATCGGGTCCTCTGGAGCTTGCAACGGGTCCCAGGTGGCGAGCATCGCACTGAACAGCGGACTGATTATGTTACCAGCTATCGTGCCCAGACCGAACATCTCATATTCTAGTGGGAATGATTCCTGTAACAACATATTATTAGACTTAGCTAATTAAAATAAAAAATTTAAGTGTTATTAGAGATGAATACCAAAAAGTGACTATTTCTAATTGATTTTCATTAATCGGAAATTCATCAATCATTAAGTTTAACTGCAACATTCGCTTTCTAGTTATGTACAGTCAGCTTCAAAAGTAGGTGAATAAATTCAAAGCGATTTGACACATTAACATCAATCGAGATACTATTGTTCTTTATTTATAACAAAGTAAACCTTTTAAAGTTTATTTTATTGAAGAAAACTCATTTTTCATACGAACACAAAAGTTTAAAGACAAATTGAAGTTTTGAATTTGTTCTACTATTTTTCAGGCTGACTACTTGCAACATGCCTTGTACTACAACTTCCCGAATAGATTATAACTTACGATCTCAAAATAATGAACTCTTATTTTCATATACCTACCTTCAAATCAGCGAGGACTTCATACGCCGTTTCCAGCGAGACGTCGGGCTTGTTCAGTTCCTCGACCTTCTTCAATATAACCTCCACTTTAGAGATCACTTCATCATGGTCTTTGAGTTTGATGTTACATTCTTCCAGATCCCGCTCTAGCACCACTATCTCGTCTTCTGCTTGTCGAAGCTCTCGAGCGTTTTGGATTATGTCCTGAACGAGAGTTATTTATTTGAGTGATATAGGTTTGTATTTATTTGTAATTTAAGACCGAATATTATTTTGAACAGAACATAGCGCTAGTTTTATATTTTATTTTATTTTTGAAGTTACATATTGTGTTTTTACAGTGGGGACAAATAATCCGCTGTAATGCGATACATCCAGTGATGACCCCGATCCTCAGTCATGAGGTACCAACTACAGAGAGAGATTATGTTTTTAATAGGTTAGAGCTCTGCTCTGTTTAACTTATCGTTTTTTATCATTCAACATGGTTTTCTAACAAACAGGTTGATTGGTTACAAAAATGTCGAAAATAACAATATTCAATGCTTAGTGATCAAATAGTCTATTATGGTAAATAGACTCTGTTCATGATTAAACGATCAAAGCATATGTATTGACATAGTCGTAAAAAATTTTACTCCTTAAATAAGAACGATAAAATCAAAATAATGTAGTTAGTAGTGAATAATGACCTGTTCGCAGCAGTCGACCATGAGCTCGAGGTTGTGCAGCAGATGCGGCGCGGCGAAGTTGTCGCACTTGCGGCGCGGCTCGTGCTCGTAGCGCGGCGCCTGCGCACGCAGCGCGTGGTAGCCGCTCAGCACGCGCTTCTCCTTGCCCGTCATGTCGATCACCGGCACGCGCGACAGCGAACTGCTGTGGAACTTGTACAATTAATATTCTAGTCAAACTGTAGGTATTGAGTATGCAATCTCAGGAATCAATTGAGTATTACAATTAAATATGTGGTTACATTTAGTAATGCAATGACCCTGTATAACAGAGACGGACAAAATATTAAAATATAAATTGCAAACTGATCTTGCTCATAGCTTATGTAAATTATAAAAATTTCAGTGTGTGTCAGGGTACACAGAGAAATATTCAGACTATTATCCTAAGCATCAGTCTTATCTTCTTCGAATAAAAAGCGCATGTCAGAAATAAATCCTTATTCATTTTCAAGTTTATAATATTCTCATCTCTATGCAAAATACCTGGCTATAGTATGCATCGTGGGTTTACCCTCTTGTATAACGTCGGCCGCATCTCTGTAGAAGTATCGGCCCTTGTGAGACTTCTTCCAGTTGTACGTCTTCTCTCTCTTGTCTTTATCCTGGTCTTCTTTCTCTTTCAGACGACGCTCTTCTTCTTTCTTAGCCTTTTGCTGTTGAAATGTATTTTTTTATTTAAGTAGTTAAAATACACACTATTATAGAAGGCAAAGGATGGTTTGGTTATATTAGTGTTCGACATAAAAGTTAGTTACTAAGGAACTACAATTATATTTGTCTTACAGGTTAAGATAAACAGGAAATTATTCAAATAATATATTTTAATTAAAATAGTGAGATAATAGATTTTTCTACGAGAATAATTGTAGAAACGCATACTTACTGTCGATTTCTCCGGTCCATACGCGCCAATTGCCCCTCTACCTTTTCTGACGGTAGCCTCAACTGGCGCCGAAATACCTTGCAGGTCTTTACCCAAACCTTTGCCTGGTTGATACCCCATCTATGAGACAAAATACCATGAATGTTGAATTAAAGTACACAGAACCATTTGTATAAGATTAAACACATCACATCTTGCAAAAGAACCTTACTATAAATAATCACGATTCTAAAGTATTTTAGTACACCCATAATTTAATTTTTAATGAACAAGAGGTCTTTGTAATTTCTTAAAATTTATATGCAATTTACATCACAAATGAAAGATAATGCTATTCCAATAAGGTAACAAATCAAGAGGAAGTCTAATAATCACTTAGGCCCTATATGCTGTTTACATCATGGGCGAAAAGCTTAGGCAATTCCAATCATGTAACAATTATATAAATAGTTAACAATAAAAAAAAATAAAATAAATGGCCGAAATCTCCTAATAAGTATACTGTAACTCACCTGTAGCAGCAGCTTGGCTCCGATACCCTTTGTATGCTTCTCCCATGTGCCAACATTCCCGCCGAGGTTGGGGGGGCGCATGCCCTGCCCCTGTCTCCTGATGCCCGCAGTCTCGCTCTCATCCGGCTCTTCTAACTGTTCTTCATCTGAACTGTTTGCTGCAAACTTTGGACGAGATGTTGAAGGCTCTGCTGGTTCTAATTCTGTAGAAAATAATAATTTATTTCCAAATCAAGAGAATTACACAGTCAGATTTAGCAAAACATTCTACACTAGGCACTGCCTGTCTTGTAAAATGAATTAAGTAGGATTACCATTTTATAAGTACTTTAATAAAAAAAAGAGGTATCTTATACAGAACTCATGGTGCGCAAGTCCAACTTTCACAGACTTTTCTTGTATGTTCTCAAACTATTATTTTTTAGTTTTCATTAATCAGTATTCTTATATTTACTATCTATACCTGGAAGAGATTGTACTTGTACGATGGTACTAATCATTGCAATATATATAATTGTCTTTATTTTCAAAGAGTATGACATATGTTTTTAATCTCCATAATAAACTTTAAGAGATCAAACAATAATAATGGGAAAGCATAATTTTTTATATTAAATAATTATATTATGTTAACAATCAGTTCAAATATTATCAACAAGTCACTATGCTATTCATTTAAAAGAATATACACACAATAATTCATAACATGAGATCAGAATAGATACCAAATAAAAACAATTTATACCTTTCTTTTCTTTCTTCTTGCCAGCCTGTTGGACTCCACCAGCCACAAAACCAATGGGCGCGGAGAAGTCTTTAGGTTTTCTTGTCCTCTTTCGGACATTGTCCTCGTTGTCTTCTTCATCACTATCCTTAGCCCACACACCTATAACCATGTATGAACAATTTAATGTGACATCTAATTTTGATACCAGCAATTATCATGCTAAATAGATATATTATTATGCTAAATAGATTTTTCACACTATTTTCAACCAATTTCTGATAGAATGCGAAATGATTATTTCCTTATCTTTTATAAGCTTAAAAAATCTTGTGTTCTTTGGTATAAAATTAAGAATTCTTGGATTACACAAACTGCATTAAGAAAGCCCTAATATTATAAAATCTGTCTTATTTTTCTATTTAAATGTCTCTTGTAAAGTTGACATTTTCAAGTTAGCTTAGTGTTAATTCCAGCTACAGATTTGTTTATTCCATAAGTTAAGTAAACCAGGGATAATATATTTAAAGGAAAACTTTTACATGCAATACAAGTTTATGGTCATGAATTACACTGCAGTGATAGTTATATTGGATTTTTCTACTCAGTGTCAGCCCAGAGCATGGAATTTGTGTCTGATATGACAATAGGCTTGTTCCCTATCACATCACGGGACTGATTATGTATGACGGAAAGTGGATTCACCAGCTGCACTTTTGCCCATCGCTTCGGGAATAACTGGTGTGATTCATTAAACTACACTTGATTTACTATATTTTACAAATTTTATAAGGTTTCATTTCTGCAATTCAGTTTAAATGTACTATAAATTGGTGGAACATAGACATTGTGGTCAGCCTAACTGTTGCAGATTGATACTGAATTATTACATAGAATATAATTAATACTCCACAGTAAAATTTAGCGTGAGTTAAAACAGGTAAAATTAACTGTTTCGTACAACAGACGTGTTGCACAGTATCACAAGTTGTATTATTTGGATCAATGCTTGTATTGTGTACGCAAAAGATAAGATATACCGTAAATTTGCTGCTCTTTTTTGGCTCTCCTACTTCTATTGGGGTTGAATTCATTGTCCAAATCGTAGTCCGTAATTTCAAAACGTATAACCTCGTCGTCCGACATTATCACAATATAAATAAAGCTGTAAAACGCAAATGAAATAAACAATGCCTATTCAATCCGTTTTTAATTAAATTATTGGAATAATTCAGTAAATTAATTTGTGTAATTGTTTCACGTATTTACAAATTACACCCAGAATTACACCGTTCATTATGACATTTGGAAAATGTATTCTATCTGGTAACTACAGATAAAAAAGCCAAGCATAATAATTTTTTTTAATGGCAATCTCATAATCGACTATTTAGATTTAAAGATGATATATTTTATGTATGCTATATCAATATTTGTATGATAGTCGATAAGATTTTGCTATATTATTGAATCGTTAATGGCATAATCATATTATGCTTAAAAAATAATAATTGATGTTCAATTTTTACTTTTAGATCTACGACTGTTTAAGCAAACATCAAGTACGGTTCATGTTATAAATTATCGAAGCTGCCTTGGCATCTACTTTGAAATACCTACACTCTAAAGCCAACTGCGCAATCCAAACAAAAAAGATTTTTACCATTTAATCCCTCAGAGAATTTATCCTTTCCGAAGTATACTCTCCAGGTTTAATCCTCAAGTCAAACCCAAATTACAAGTCTACATAATACCAACGCATGAATTGAGAACCTCATTTTTTGGAACTCAGATAAAGAAAAAACAAGTTAGTCTCATTTCTTTATTAAAAATTCAATTTTAAGTATATAAATTGTCTTATCCATTCTCATTAGATCATTGTGCCAAATTTTAACAGTTCTTAGACATACCAAATGGCAATTATTAGTATACAAGAATATTGGCAAGGTATTAAAAGAGGTGAATTATTTAAATACAGTTTCTATTAAAAAGGGGTTTAGCAAAGGACGAATGTTTTCCATTGAAAGTCGCGTACATGATAATACCAATGTAAACCGCCTTATATGTATAAAAATAAAGCTTTATTATAACATAAAACTACAAATAATAAATATTATAAGAACAAAATAACAGTTAGTTGGCGTAATAAAAGGAAGTAAATATTGTATTGTACGCGACCTTCTACAGATGACTACAAAATTGTTAATTTCAAATTGGTTAAGACTTTTCATATTGCACTTGGACGATATTGCGTATCAGCAATGCCATCATTCCTTCCGCTAGTCATTTACCACGAAGATCAAAAATATAAAGATTCTATGCAAAAATTATTTTCAAAAATTCACTTCGACAAAAAATTGCTCCAAAATATTCCATTTAATTTACCTGTTATTTATTTCGATACTATCAATTAACATTAATTCTATTTTCATAAAAATACACAACCTTTTTTTTAACGATCTTCGTGAAAGGCGCCATGCCTAGCGGACGTTTCGGGGACCACATCCCTACATTATAATAAACTCCGAAACGTATGTAAATAAAAATATTTTTCATCCCTCGGACGGAAACGGACGTTATCCGTAATTTACACCTAATATGACACGTGGTTTTTGTTACTCACGATCACACTCCTATTCGGAGCTATAGTTAATTAATGAATATTTGATACCGATATTTTAAGTTAGAACGTAATTACAATCGATTTGGATCATTTACACATTAAGTATTGTATGTATAATGATCGATTGTGCTACTTACTGCACACATTACCTTCATATCGATATCAAATACTAAATCATTATTAACACTTCAATTTTTAAATGTGAGCAATTATCGATATTTTAGAATCGATGACGTCTGACCAATTTACATATGTAATAAACCTCATTACATTATAGCAAAATATTTTTTAAAATCCAATCAAAAATCTTTTCTTAGCATACTTCCATTTCAATACATTACAATCACATTAACATTCGATATAATTCAAAATAAAACACATAGAAAATCATTCAAAATTATTACATTGTTAATAAAAAACAATAAAACCACGAAATTAATCGTCTCACGAAAATAACGGAAGCCAGTTAAAGAATAAAATCAATGTCAAATGTTACCTACATTACAAACTAGACATAATAATTAAATTAATTGTAATGTCCAAATTGTGATATTTCGTTTTACATGTAAACATTTCTAGACAACAGTCGAAATTTGTCTTTTTAAAAATCAGCAAAATTATTAAGTATAAAACTAAGAAGTAGTTCGTCTTTTAATCGATATTTATCGATAACAGTGCCAATCGATTAAGATATTAAAACACTGAAACCAAGTTGTACACAGTCATGGAAATTACAAAATAGAAATAAGATCTTTACCTACATAGAAATGTTTGCCAGTAAAACGTAAAAAATACACGAAAAATGTTAAAGTACTGTTAGAACACGTATACATTCATGAATTAAAAATCGCAATAAATTAATTACCATCGCAAAAATGTATACAATAGGTCGTTTGAACATCACAAAATCACAGTTCATAATTACGTTGATGGCAATAGCGTTAAAATAATTGCTACTATCTAATAAAATTGCGTATATATTACCGAAACAAGCCGGTTGCGTTTGGAAACGAGTTTTACTGGAATTATGGTACTTATTGCCTAGAGCTTTATGCAACCAAAGACACTAAACTCATGGCAAGTAAAGTGCGGTCCAAATATGTTACAATACTTTAAATATCTTAGCGGTCGTATGAATTATATCGACATACTTTGTTGGATTTCTTTTTAAAGTATAAAACAATACATGGACTAATAAGTTAACTTGGTTAGCGTAGAACGTTTGAATCCATACCACTACATGCAAACGACTTGTTTCGCTAATATAGTACCTAATATTAAGTATGTAAGGCTTATAGTCTAGGATCCTTATTCATAAACGCTTTAAGATTTAACTCAAAAAATGTTATGCCGTTTTTTATCTTACGTTGTAATGTTTTAAAATGGAACAAAACACAATATCGTTCAAATTTGACTCTTAAGTGTTTATGAATAAGGAACGCGTACTTTTCCGTACGTTGATAATGTAAACATGATTTGTTCGTTACGCACGCTTTGATATTAAGCCCGGTGCACACTGAAAGTGCAGTTGCAAGTTGCAACATAAGTTTTGCTCATACAAAATGTTAATTTGACTTTAGTGTACACGGGTAGTGACAAGTATGGGCAATATTTATCAATATAGTATAGAAATTGATTTGTTATGATAATCGATAGAAACTAAAATCGATGAGCTTTCAAACAACAGTCGATGAACATATCGATAAACAGTCCATAAATGTAACTTAATTTAATTTCTTTTTTCGATCCCTAATTTACTATATACACTCATGTTTAATCAAATATTTTTTTCTAAAAAGGCGGCGTTACTTTACAAATATGGTCACAATTTAAAATAATTATCGACCATGAAGAATACATAAAATTATTCTTATTACACATTGACAATTCATCCAAATATGGATCTTATTAAGAATATATTTAAGAACAAAGTAGAATAAAAATTACCGTATTTTTAAGAGTTTGATACGTGCCGTAGGCCAATAAACAACTTATCGAGTCGAGGAAGTCACTAGAATGAAACCATCTTCCAATTTCTTCTAAAGATCTTAAGAATCGACTACACTACAAGCTCTATCGAAAATACCATTGACAATGTTTCTACCACTACGTGATGTCTTCAATATTGCTATTAACTTCCAAACTTTCAATCGATATAACACTGAGCTTTATCGATATTTATCGATTTACTTCGCTATCACTTTAAGATTATCGATATCGATATCACACTGGGGTATCCACACAACGTCCATAGACAACTTGTTTAGTTTTTAAGCCGTTGCTGGCTTTCGCGGTCAGTCATAACGCAACCGTGCTAATGTACGCGTCGTCTTCGTAGTTCTCTGCTGAGAGTCTTAAGGCGTGTTCTTCGCACAGGGCCGCTAGTTCTTTAAGCCATTCATCAAGCAGAACCGCGTTGAGAATAGACCGGAGCGTTATCGACTGATTCCAGTAGGATTCTTGAGTGAATATTGGTCTTTTCAGTGGACTAGAGACCGGTTGGAGACTGTGCGAAGTAGGTTGTGATGGTGATGCTGTAAAAATATTAAAATACAGTAACATGTACTTTTGTTTTGCTATATAACCGTAAAGTACCATTATTAGAAACAACCAATATTTTAAAATTTAGCAAATATTATCGAACAATTTAAGTTACTTTCCATATGCTATTAGATAACATTAAAAAATATACGACTTCAAGTCAAAGTGAGCTAGTAGACAATACTTACAATTATGAAAAAGTTTAAATTAGGTAATAGAAGTATCGATAATACTCATTAAACTATCGACCATTGAATGATCGATACCTTATTCGTTATATTAGCTAGAAATACTGTCGAAGCAATTACTACTAGACTACACGTTAAATTAGTAGGTTACAGTCAATTGTAAGAAAAACCGATAAAGCATTAGAAAACTATCGATAATTTGTACTCACACGACATTCTCCTGTTGAACATGCTGGACAAGCTGTTGGAGAGACTGCGCCGCTTGGACTCGACGCGTCGGAACGGAGACTCGTCCGCGCGGTACGCCGGCGAGTCCTGTACTCGTGGCTGACCTGGGACACCACAAATTAACTTAGAACTGGAATAAAATTATATAGAATCGTCAAATAATAATATGGGTGTTAAAGTAAAATTTTGCCATAAGAACGGACTAACTCAACGTTTACAATTAACTGCCGAAGTCATTGAAGGATCATTAGATCGACCAAATAATATATCAAACAAAGAATCTATGTATACGCGTGTTACACAACCTTTGTTCTCATTGATTTGTGTTATAGCTTCTTTGAAACTCAACTACACTCATTATAACTTAACCATTTCTAGTAAACAAAATAAATAGATATTGTTACTTTGTTCGGTAGTCGGGCCGCGCGACTTCACCAGCGCCATCTCTCTCTGTATGAGGAACACGCGCGCCTTGTCCACTAGTTCATTCGCGTTGTCCAGCCCGTCTGTAAGCTCGTCCACTTCCTCCTTTAGTGTACTTAGAATCTGAAAAAAGATCAAATATTTGGTAACATGTTACGCGATGGATTTAATGTTTACGTCGGTAATTAATTAAACAGAGTTTGATTTTATTTGGATTAACAAAAAAAAAGCATAACACAATCTGAAGCGTGATGATGTAGTTAATAGACCAGACTAAAAGTAGTCTAAAAAAGAAACCATTTTGTATATATTACTATTAATAGCTTATCTCAAAGATAAATTCGACAAATACTACAAAAGTCAAAGCCAAATACTTAACTAAATTATTTTATTGATACTCACTTGGAATAGAGAAGGTACATTCGGTGGCAACACAAACGCCGGACACAGCAATAACGACGTCAGAAGAGGGGTGGGCAGCGACGCAAGCCTCGATATGAGACACGTAACACGACAGTTGACTAGCACTTCAGATTCTAATATCGCGGCCGCTTTCTTCAGGAGACTGCTAAGTAATGGACCTGAGAGTGAAAAGGGAATTTAATGTAGATATAAAATCATTTAACAACGTATTTTGGTAAAATACTATAATTAATTGTACAGCTTATTTTATTAATAATAGAAAAAGTCGATTAAAAAAAAATCGAGTCATTAATAAAATATATAGATGACTATCAAAGTATGTTAAGTTAAAATAAGGTCTAATTCTCACCGATTATTGATTCGGCGCTCGCTCTCCAGCTCCTAATAAAAGGCACTTCATACTCCCTCACAGTTTCGGGCTTCTCAAAACTCTTCCTAAACAAATCCTCAGCGTAACCTTCTCCATTTTCTTCGATTTTGTATTTAAAACTCTCGTAGTCACTGCTCTCACCCATCGATAAATTATCATTCTCTTTCACATCACTAGTATGATTCATGAAATTATCGACATCTTTTTCATCGATGTTCTGGTTATCATTTGTTTTAGAGTCGTCTGCATTTTCGGTAAAAGACGTTAGACTGTGTTGTTCTTTCTCCGATGTGTCGCTTGTTTTTAATGTATCGTATTCACTTGTGCATATCGATATCAAGCTGTCTAGTTCTTTAGTGTTGTTCTGGTTGTCCATTTCTTTAGTTTCCTTCGTTGAGTTGTTGTTAGTCTCTCGTTTTGGTGTTGTTACTGCATCGTATTTGGACGTCCAATTGCTGCAGGCGATCGCGCGCGTCACTATTTCGAATCGCGCGTCGCATAAGTACGCATGATAATTACCGTATAAAGTTTCGTTGGGATTCTGGAATGAAAGAACAATTATTGTCTTAGTACTAATTATATTTTATGTTAAATTAAATTTTGTATTTACTTATGAATAATTCAAAAAGAAAACTCAATACCTACAAAAATTAAAATAATATTAAGGTTTCTAACTAATTTAAAGTCTTTCTTGTTCAATCTCTAATGACCTAATTTTTAATTTCATGATAACGTCGATGATTATAATATTTTTATCGATTCATTTTTAAACAACTATTATCGATAAAATTATTTAAACTCACTCCGTAATTAATCTTAGTTTCCTGGACCAGATGATTCAATGCTATATCATCATGCACGCCGTTGATCCGCCTCTCATCATCCCTCTTGAAGTCCAACACCCTCCTCCCACTCAGAGCTAGCTCGTCTACCCACTGCTTCGTCTTCTCTATAGGTCTTGCGCAACACCTAGGCGTTAGAGATAGGAAGGCGACCGCCGCGTCCCTATACGGCTCCGGTTCGGCGATCTTGTGTCTATGGCTCGCCACCAAATGCTGGCCGTTTAGTAAATGCTTGTATATTAACTCTATGGTCACATCTTCGCAGTTTAGGTCGATGAGGGTCTCCATTAATGATAAAGAGACGAGTGATAACTGGAAAGTTGGGTAGTAAATGGGTTAGGTTTTGTGTGTGCTCATTAAATAGTCGATATTTATGTATGTATGTATCAAAATTATATTCCATTTTTTTTTATCTACTTTAAATTATACGTTATTTCTTGCTTTACTGTACAGTATCATGGCTGGCATATTATCACAATCACTGAATCAATAAAATGGCCAATAATTGTGTCTCAACATGTTACGGGAAGTGGACGTCTCCTTAATTTACGACCACTCGTAAACAAGTTAAGGATTGTATAAAAAAGTAATCATACAATAAAAAAACTACCTGTGAATTCCCATCCAACCTCCTTAACATAATATCAATAACTCGAACGCCGTCGTATTCATAGACAAACAGGAAGTGCAATACAGCTCGAAGCAGCCCCTGCTTGGTGACGCACCGCAGCGCCATCTCGAGGTAGGCCATGGCGGCGGCCTGCTCGCCCGCGCCACTCTGCAATTGCGCCGCTTTCGTCTATCGATCGACGACAGGGCCGTGGTAGGGCGCGGTTGAGTGACAGTTATCGATTTGTGCATCCATTCAAAATCGATTATCGATTCGATTGTATAGGTTTGGAGTGACAAATGTAATTGATATAAATTGATTGTGTTTGGCAAAATTTATCGAACTAAAGTTGTTGGATATAATATGGTGAAGAAATAGTGTGTAAAGAATATTTTTGTGTTACTTATTTTATGATTCGCTACATTTCAATGAATAACCAACACCACAAAGTGTAGCTAAATTGTACGTTAAGTATAAAAGATATATGAAACTATGCTATTTTCATGCTAGTAAGACGAAAGACGAGGACTTTCTATTACAAATTGACCTAATTTATCCTACATCAATAGCCGTTGTAATATGAAAAACTTTATACTTTTTTCCTATCAGTTCTCTTACAGAAACGTCATTATAAATGAAATCATTTAAGTAAATACATAATCTTTTAATAACGCAACTTAAGTCGATAAATTGCACTATAAAATATCAACAACTCCCAACACTCTTGCAAACAAACTTTTATGCAATAAACATTTTTAGTACGAGAAGCCAATCAAACGATGTTAGATGAGCTGTCACTTAACCGTTTACAAAGGTCGACAAGGTTTTTTTGAAAAAAAAAAATTAAAAAAAAAACTTTTTTCCAATACCATTACAGTATAGCATATATAACAGTTGAAGTAAATTATGGTATGATTTTTTTGCAAAACTATGCTAAATTTGTCGACCAATGTTATGAATAGATGTACGTATGGCCCATACCGGATGTGCACAGCAATATCCCGTGCGCAAAGCCCGCTGACGTCAATCATAGACAAGAAAACACCTCTGATAGATACCGACATAAACCTAAATTGATTTATCATTAAAATATTAACAGTTTAAATAGAAGTTGATTAATCGATTTTTTTATTATATGTTCAAATATTTAGGTTCATTATGCGATTTCTATTAGAGGTTATGTTACAGAAAAACCTTTTTATGTGTGTATGGAAATGATACTATAATTTTGAGCTCACGGTAAAACAAGATTTTAACCATAGGGGGTATTCGCAATAAGAAACTTTAGGTTTAACAATATAAGAAACACTTTACAAAAAATTGCGGAAAAACTAATTTATTTAATTAATATAATTAGTAATTTTTTTACATGTAATGTATTCATATTTACGATATAATATGTTATAAGAAACGTTATGAGCCATGTAATATAGTATCATTTCAAGTAACACACTATTTTACTAATCTTTATCGAGTGTAAAATATGAAAACTTTAGTAAATTTTCACTTATTTTTAATGCTGAAACGAGCAAGATGGTCACATTACAGTAAACGTCACTACTACCCATAAAACATAACATACAAAGCTGTAACATATCTATTAACACTCGACAAAAGTTAGCACAAAACTTCACAGAATAAATCACAAAATATATACTTAAATAATACACATAATAAATCTTACGCTATATAATAATAAAATATAATCAAATCATACGTCACTATATTATTCGATATATTTTGGGTACAGAAAGATACGAATAGAAAAAAATGCAGAATTAAATCAACTAATGAGGTCATAATATTTAAAAAGTTTTTATTAATGTTTTAACTGATTCCATCATTCATCATTTTATCACATTATACAAAAGATAAATACACATATAATATTATGAAATAAATTAATTAAATTGGTAAATATCTTAACATACTAGCTCACCTGATCCACTGAAAGAAAGTCTATCTGATTAGTCAATATATAAAGAGAAACAATATATGGAAAATTAGTGGAAAGAACATATTACAATATTATTAAAAGAAGACGCTAGAAGAAACAAAACATTACGACAAATTTACAAAAGAGTAGAAACAAAGAAAATTTTTGGTAAGAACATTCATATTTTGATTTTTTTGTTTCGATTATTAATGTTTCTTGCAATTTATACACACGTACAAATAAATGAAAACACACAGAAATAGTATTTGATGAAAAACTCCAAGAACCCATATGAATCCCAACATTTTCTTTACTATTAAAATCATTACTATTATTTTGTCAACAAATACTTTGGCTGTATGTATCGTGGTTCTTTTATACACTAATAATAAAAATAGTAATGCAATGGAAACTTCATCATACAGCCAAATTTATATATAATATTTTAACACTAATAATTTTATTAGTAAAGAAAATTTAACATATAAAAAAAAAAATCACTCATCCCACACCATTCACACAATAGATGTACATTACCTGTAACAATGCGGGACCTAGTACTGGCACTAGGAATCCTTGGTACAGCAGGTCGAGTAGATGTTTTTTGATTGACGGATGAGCAACCTAGGAAAAAAAACATTGCAGTAGTAAACACAAATATTATATTGATGTTGAATTGTTTTAGCGGAGTTAGGTAAAAACGCTACTAACTAATGACGTCATAATGCAGTATTTGTTTTTTTTTTGTTTTTCTTTATATATTCGCTCTATGTATTTTTTAGTAAAACAAATGTATTGAAATTCAACAAAAAAAAACGGTGAGACGTCGATTCGTAACAGCATTTTATAAAAACCTTTTCGTTACGCACATTTATCTTGAGTAATATTCTACATAATATTATACATATTATGTCCTATAACACATTATTTTAATTTTTTGTTGCGTTTTTTTTTTTGGATTATGAATATATTATGTGACTCACAACTCAAAGTCTGAACCGACATCGATAAATTTTATATGGCATAAACTCTAACAAAAAAAAAAGATAATTTTTATTTAAAAAAAATCACATTTAACTTCAATGCTCTGTACTTCTGTAGTAATCATCCCTTCACAAAATTGAGGTCAATTTTGGTCATATTTCAAAGCTCCCATCCAAATTAGACTCTGAGATAAGCGTATCAAAGTACAAATTCCTTCGCCAAATGCTCACCTGTGCCACAGCATCACAGAACTCGAGAGAATCAATGAACAGCGTTAGTTTGTGGACTTGATTCACGTCGTCTGGCGTCAGTCGGTAAACTTTATCGCCCAGGGTTCTTGGAAGTAGAGAATAGAGGCCACTTAGACCTGGAAAGAAGAAATAATTTATTAAAAATATTAGGGGGAAATGTATTTCAAAAAAATGTATATAATGTATTGATAGATCTCTCGTTTTTAATAGTTCGCTTTATATTTTGATCATGAAATTAAAAATTTTGCTATGTTGTGGTAAAATATCGTACGAATTTCTTGTACTGACAACGTTAACATTAAAATGTAAAAAAGTGACGCACCCAGAGCAAGTTTTCTATTCCTGGTCAGATTTTAATCGCTAGATATGTCGAGAGGTGCTGGGCTTGCATACTAGGTTCGAATACATTTTATGTATGTATATTTGTCCGTTTGAAGATTGACTGCAGACGAGTCAAATGACAACTAAAAAAATTTTTTTTCGCAGAATGTTTGAATATTTGTGTTGCAAACCGTACATTGGAGTAAAAGGGTATTTAGATAAAGGAATACAGACGATGTCACAATACGGTTGTTTTTTTTTACTACCACCGAGCAACCATTCTCCATCCACTAAGCGCGAGGGTACTGACCGGTGGCCAGCACGGGGCAGGTGTTGCCGGCGAGCATGAAGTCGGCGAGCGGGGCGCAGCGCGCCGACATCTTGGCGCACAGCAACAGCGCGTCGCGCGCCGCCGCGCCCGCGCCGCCCTCGCGGTGCACCGACGACAGCAGCAGCCGCACTATTATGAACCTGCACACACAATCATTATTTTATTTATATTTTCGATTGAGTGTTTTATTCGTCTCGGCAGTCCGTTCCACTCCCGATAGGGTACCAGACTCATTTTTGTTTTTAACTAGTATCAAATATTTACATAATATAAATTATAACACAGAAGGAATTATTAAAATCCGGTAAAAAATCAACAAGTTACAAGTCTTTGAATTTTGGCAGAAGGGGTAATTAACAAGAAACAGAAAAGAGACGAAATACCCACATGTGACGTCATCGGCAATTACGACGCGTGCGAAAAAAAGAGATGAAGCGATATCCCCACATCGCGCCCACTTCTGCACATTACAATATTTTAAATATCAATTACTCGCTCATTTTTTAACCAATTTTTACGCAGTTTTCGCAGGAGTGCTTCATTTTCGTATTATTAACCATTACATATAGAATAATGTACAAATTCAAGCATAGGCCGGTCCCCTATTGACAACATTTAATTTTTTCAACATACTCAAATGTTTATATTTTATGAAACTAGATCTAAAATTATGAGACCCATATTTTTTCTTTTATTAAAATTCAGATATTTTCATTCATGATTTTCACTTTGAATTTTGTTTTATTCTAAAACGATGTAAGCACCAAATGACGTGACATATAAGGTTCAAGACGTAATGACCTTTGCTTTGCAGCAAAAAAGAAGTGAAGTGACAGTTTTTTTGTTTCTCTCTCTCTCTCTTTAAAAGTGACAGCTGTGACGGACCTACATTTGACATTGACAAATAACGGTGTCTTAGTTTTTTTAAATACAAAGTAAGGTGGACCAAGGAACAACTTCATTCAACTGTATGTGTGACCTCATCAAGCATTTTTCGGTTTTTAATGTTTACCTTTGAAATTAAGTATTAAAAAAATATTAAAAATACATAATCGAACTCAGAGTAGAAAAAATAAGAAACTATTTTTATTTTAGGCACGTTTACATTTTAAAATGTTGTCAATTGTACTGTCGCCGGATGATTTTTTTTTTATTTTAACAACTGAACGAATTTAGATAATATTTGGCACTCGAGTCGCATCGCCATTTTTCAATACAAATTTAATTCCACAATTCCACTCGTCGAAATTTCCTCTCCTAATCCTATACAAGAAACGTTCATAGTTCATAAGTAATGCGACACGCAAACGCGTGCTACTGACACGCAACGTGTTAACCGATACGCGCGTTCATCCGTAACCGGTTAACAGTATCCGATTACTTGAGGAAGGCATACGGCCGATTACAAAACTATCCCGATCTTAATCTTCAATCCGATATAGAAAATTAACGAGTCAAGATACGTCATTTGTAAGCTTTTTTTATTATAGGGGCAAAAGAGCATATGGTTCATCTGTTGAAGTTTTTGACGTAATTTTTTTTATATATTTGCGTTATCAACAATTGTCACATTGAAATATCTACAAAAAACAAAAAGGTTATACATATATAAATCAAGCTAAATGCCATACTGAAGTAATCACAGCATGTAATAGGCCATATAATTGCAGTATGTTTTAGTTAATACCAATTAATTTAAGGAAAGAAATGTCAAGAACCTTTTGCGAAATTTAGCTCCCACTGTTTATTTTCCTATGTTAATTCAAGACATTGACTATCTGTGTGCTAAATTTCATCCAAATCCATTCAGCGATATCTAACAAACAAACATCTTCACATAATTTCTCATTTATTTTATTAGGTTTTATTTATTGCTTTGAATGACGAGACGAGCTTGCCGTTCGCCTGATGGTAAGCGATACGACCGCCCATAAACAGTAGAAACACCATCCAACACCTTGAATTACAAAGTATTGTTTGGTATTCGACTGCGCTCACCATCCTGAGACATGAGATTTTAAGTCTTATTATGTCCAGTAGTTATTATGTTCAGTGGTTGTATTTATTTAACACTCACTCAGCTTGTGATCCGTTCTGCGTATGCGTCGTAAGGAAGAACAGATCTATGAACCTCGTGTTCTGCATCAGAGCCACGCATATTTGATTCAGCACTTTAACTAGTTGACCTGGAAACGAAACTACCATTAATATATTGAAACAAGCCGTCAGTATCACTCATTGTAACAATATAATCTCTGTAGTCTAATCGAAAAATGATGACACAATTTGGATTTAATTGTCCACTAAACTAACACTGTATACAAGGTGCTGCAATATTGACATGATATCTAAACTATATACAGGGGGATTCATTTTTAATTTCCAAATGTAGACTTGTCTGAATAAATTAAACTTGACTCACTTTCCAAGTTGGGCGGTGGTAGTTCATTTCTAAAACTGCTGAGCAATTTCAACAGCGGCCTGAGGAACGGCTCCGCTGCGATCACCTGCAATATTTAAAAAAAAAATTACACCTACGTTAGAGAACAATTCTTTAGCGGAAATATTTCCTAAATGTAAACAAATGACACTCAGTGGCATAGATGTGACCAACGGAAGATCAGCGCTGGGTTCACTGTCAGCATATTGCTGAGTTGGTGCCTTTTTTATGACAAACGTAGTTTTAATGTGTTTTTTGTATGTTTCGTTTGTTTGTCTGTTATGTTTATGTAACTTGTGTTTGTTGCAAAATAAATTTCTTTTCTTTCTTTCTTTCTTTCAGATGTTATGCGTGCTCGCTCGCCCGCTCTGATGTTTCCGATGCAAATCCCGGGTCGGGAAGTGATATTGATAGTGATATTAGATTACTCTTACCTGTGTACTGTAATGGCTGACGAGAATTCCGAATAGCTTGAGCTGTTCCAATCGGACAGCATTTTCATATCTGTAACAAAAAATCAACAATATTATAACCAATAATAAGATTAAACTATATTATTTAAAATGAATTTTCATTAACTATTTGAATGACTAATATCATGTGCATGTTGCGTAGAAAAACAGCGTTAAAAGAACTGTAAGTCGACATTTTGGATTCAACATTTTTTTTACCCATTTATCAATAAGTAATACTTTTTATAAATCCATAACTTGTTCAATTAATCAAATTATTGTTCGCTTAAAATATTTATTGAGGTCCTACAGTCCTTAAAAGTTATCTTTTTTTTTTTTCATTTTTAGGGTATTATATACACTCTACATCACATAGTTGCGACAAATCATCAGTATTGCAACTTGCATACATAACACTGGAAGTAGGTAACTCAATATCCAGCCATACGCCACCACTCGTATCGAATTTTGATCGTTCAGCCTTGCCAATATATTTAACGTTTCACGCTCTATTAGTAGAGTCATGTGATCTCGTAAATTTCGGGAGGCCGTTGGACATTTTAAAAATAATAAGTCGATGAACTGACGAAAATATTGACTTATTCTTATAAAATTTCTGGCGAAAATACGATTTGTTACTTCAACGTACTCCGAAAAGGGGTAAGCATGAAATTTATTTTGAATGATTAAATCTAAAATTGTCATATTCTTTGGTGTTCAGACAAGCCTGTATCATGAAGACCCAAATATAATCATACCCTAATTGCCTACTAAAGGGCATGTTATACTTAAAATGAACCGTGTAGCAGTGGCGAAGCGTCCATACAAGCCGATTCCCACCGGCTTCCCTTTTAGGTTTTCGGTGATACTAAACAATATATTTAATAGGCAAATATAAATTTACAACATATCAGACAATGGACAATAATTATAATAGCTTAACTTATTAATTATAATTGATAATGACATCTATCGGCCATTAGCCCGTTGTTTGTTAATTTAATCGATATCAATTACTTATTTTAATTAACGTTAGATGGCGCACCTTGTATTTAGTTCCCCAAAAATTCCGTTACCTAAGTGAAATTGTGACGCCACAGGCAAAGGTAACCCGCTGTCAAGCGGCTTAATGTCGTAGTATGTTTTTTAATATAGATGGCAGCACTTTCTATGACTTTCTATGCCAGTGTTTGTCGAAATCGCGCGGAAGATATGGGCAAAGGTAACCCGAGCTAGTTCGGCTTCACGTTAACCGACTTTGTATAGTTGTCGCTTTTACGTCCTTAAAACGTCATAATTTATTATGCTACCAAGTTGCGGTGTTTTGTAAATTGTCATCTGTGATATTTAGTTACCAGCGCTTTGTTTATTTAGAAACTACAAATAAAAGTGTATTATGATGGAATTAACTACCTGTGATCAGTATAATGTCTACCTTTACGTAAGTATATTATTAGTCGGTGATTTCACATATTAGTATTTAGATGGTAAAATATTTGAAGAAGATCTGAAAGTTTTCGATTTTAGACACAAAATGTTTGTTAGAAGAAAATTAATATGATATTTTACTGAATTTAAAGTAGCACCACGATACAATCAAAAGTTAACGAATAACCTTTCTTGATTATAATTTAAATTGATAATTATATGATAAACTATCATGTAGGTAGACTTAAACTGTTGGTCTGTTTGGCGATCGTGATACCTATTTCTATTACATTTTTAGTTTTATTTTGAAAATAAACAGATACTTATAGGTAGGTAGTATGGTTATAATTTTAATACTTACTTTTGTTGCTGTTATAACAAATTAATAGGTAAGTACTTATATTTTGATAAATGGATCGAGAATTATCTTCGTTTATTGTTCGATTTTATGAATGTTTCAATTATTTACGCATAATAGGTAATTTAGTATGTATGTCAACGTTTGTTGATTTCGAATCAAGACTAATCCGTTGTCTTAGTTTTTGTTTTCCGATAAATTGCCTCCGATATCTTAACTGACGCCAATTTTTTTTTACACCGGGTTACCTTTTGAAAAATTTCACCCTTCGCCACTGCCGTGTAGAGCAGCATTTCCCAAACCGAGTCGAAAAGCTGGGTCGCAGCGCGCTGGAGGGTCACGAGAATGTTTGGGCTTTAACAAACCTTATTCTCTATGACAGTGTAAACTCAATTGCTTTAGATTATTAATTAATTTATTAGAAATTGCCGTAGATTGGTACGCTTTATGGCAATACCTATTTTCCTAAACACGACGCGGTGCGTTACGTACCTCTTCCGGTCTATCAAAATAAGTTGTAGCATCTATACTATTATATAAAGCTGAAGAGTTTGTTTGTTTGTTTGTTTGTTTGTTTGAACGCGCTAATCTCAGGAACTACCGGTCCAAACTGAAAAATTCTTTTTGCGTTGGATAGCCCTTTGTTCGTGGAGTGCTATAGGCTATATATCATCACGCTATACCCAATAGGAGCAGAGCAGTAATGGCTGATCTCAGGAACTACCGGTCCAAACTGAAAAATTCTTCTGGCGTTGGATAGCCCTTTGTTCGTGGAGTACTATAGGCTATATATCATCACGCTATACCTAATAGGAGCGGAGCAGTAATGGCTAATCTCAGGAACTACCGGTCCAAACTGAAAAATTCTTTTTGCGTTGGATAGCCCTTTGTTCGTGGAGTGCTATAGGCTATATATCATCACGCTATACCTAATAGGAGCGGAGCAGTAATGGCTTATCTCAGGAACTACCGGTCCAAACTGAAAATTTTTTTTTGCGTTGGATAGCCCTTTGTTCGTGGAGTGCTATAGGCTATATATCATCACGCTATACCCAATAGGAGCGGAGCAGTAATGGCTAATCTCAGGAACTACCGATTCGAACTGAAAAATTCTTTTTGTGTTGAATAGCCCTTTGTTTGTGGAGTGCTCTTAGTTATATATCATCACGCTATGAACAATAGGAGCGGAGCAGTAATGAAACATGTTGCAAAAACGGGGACAATTTATTAGTTTTGAGAGCTTCCGTTGCGTGCGCTGCGTAAACGGTTAAAGTTATGCAACAATGATGTATGACGGGATTGTTCCTCTTAAAAAGTTCTAAAAAATATAAAACAAAGTCCCCCGCTGCATCTGTCCGCCTGAACGTGTTGAACTCAAAAACTACCCAACGTATTAAGATGAAATTTGGTATGGGGACAGTTTGGAACCCCGGGAAGAACATAGGGTCCCGGGAAACGACTACTTTCATAACGAAAAACTTTAGCCTGAAAAACTTTATAACGCGGGCGGAGCCGCGGGAAAAGCTAGTATAGAATAAGGTTCAAAGTCGATACGTCGACCGACCGAGCCAATCGCTGGACGGCCATGTCGAACGTTCAAAGTGATCAAAAGTCAATTTAATGCTGAATCTATAAATATAGGAGACAAATACATCAGTCTCATTGCAACAACACTAATTTCATTCAATAGTAATTAATGAAATTTGCTCATTTTATGGAAACAAATAGTTGAGCTGATTTGGAAATTAGGTGGGACGCTGTATAATCAACTTTGGGAACCACTAGAGTAATTCTCTAAGAGCTAGCTGGTCTAATGATAGAGTATTTATGAGCATTAAATCAGCTGGCATGTCATAATATAACCTATTATTCCTATTGGATAAAAACCCCGAAATAAATACAGTCGAATCCGTTTATAATGACATCGAAAGGAATTGACAAACACGTCATAATAAGCGGACGTCATACAAAGCGTTTTGTGAAAAAAAAACATTTTTTTGTAAATGGTATGCATGTATTTAAGTACTTTAATAGAGAAACATAGTAACTTATAAAATGTATGTATGTATGTATGTACATAAAAGTTGTATTTTTTTAATATAAGTAATCTGTAATTTTTGTCTGCTTTTGTTTTTTTTATTTTATTGTAAAAACAGTCTCTAATACTATTGTGTATAGAAGACATCGCTATGGTCAAATTATCGTTTTCAATATTGCTATGAACAAATCAGGATAATAATTGTGCAGCTTTTAATGCCTCTTCTGCGGTAGGTAATGGTTCTTCCTCGACTTCTTCTTCCCCATCACTGAGATTCAAAATAAAAACGAACCACGTGCCGAACGTCGTCGGGCATCAACGAACATTACCGAAGGCGTAAAGAATCATGTCGGTCATTATAATCGGACATAATTTATTAAAAGGGGTCACAATAAGCGACATGTCACTGTAAGGGAAGTCATTATATCCGACTTTTTTATAAAGAATCTTATATGAAAACCAAACTTCGTAGTGTAATTACGTCATAATAAGAGGTTGGTCAATATAGGCAGAGTCATAATAAACGGATTATACTGTAGTTATTAAAATATCCTTATGCATAGATTTGCACAAAAGTGGGTTTAGCCCTTAATGCAGAAAAAACTAAAATTCTTACAAATGGTATTAGAAACACTGTAACCGTAAAGGGCGAAAGCATAGAATATGTTGACGAATACGTGTACCTCGGACAAGTAGTCTCATTTAAGAACTATACCAACAATGAAATACAAAGGAGAATAGCTACGGCATGGAAGAAATATTGGAGCATGAGAGAGATAATGAAAAACAAACAAATAAATATATGTACAAAGAAAAAGCTATATGAGATATCAATACTGCCATGCTTGACATATGGTTGCCAAACCTGGTCATTAAAGAAAGAACATGAAAATAGACTAGCTATCTGCCAAAGAAAAATGGAAAGAAGTATGTTGGGAATAAAACAAAAAGAAAAAATCAACAATACAACGATACGAGAAAAAACCAAACTAATTAGTGTGATAAAAGTGATACGATCTTTAAAGTGGAAATGGGCAGGACATATTTGTAGGATGGCAAATAATAGATGGGCAAAAATTATAACGGAATGGATACCACGAAATAATACGAGAGGTAAGGGTCGCCCAATAAGGAGATGGAAAGATATTTTCTTGAAGTTAGCAGGACCAGACTGGATGACGAAAGCAAGAGATAGGAAGCTGTGGAAGTCGATGGGGGAGGCCTACGCCGAGGGGGCGACTACTACGTGAAGGTGTAACAATAATGTAAAGTATATTAAGTCCTATGAAATGTATTTAAGTAGTAGAAATAAAGGCTTATTTATTTATTTATTTATGCATAGATTTGTATTTCATTACAGGAAACATATGCGTGAGTTGTCGGTTATAAAAGCATAGTAATCGTTTGTATAAGAAAGGTATATTCATTACGTATATTTATTACATCACGCAAACTAAAATAAACTTTATTACTCACGTGCTATCGATAAATGATTCGTTGAATCTTTGACGCACTATTACAAGGCCAGATGTCCTGTTTTAATTGTTTTATTAATGTTGACAAAATGTCATTAAATATAAATGTTGGTAAAAATTAGAAAAATCAATAATACAGAATCTTCTCTTTATTTATGTATTATTTATCGGGATTATTTTTTTTTTTTACTGACAACGCTGAAACGGCCCCGAGAGAGAGTACGCTCCGTGACCACGAAGGTGGCAGTCTTCGAAACATCGGGAGAAGATTATAATATAAAAAACCGCGATAAAATCCGCAAAATAGTTTTATTTCAATAGTTATTACTATGCATAAAGCCATTTGGGAGCTAAGAATCACCGGTTCACATCTCACACCATGCAACAACTCGACACAATACTTCGATGGTCATTAGCAGACGATTCCGTGAAATATATGAATGACTAATACAAATTTACGTAAAACGTGTGACTAAGTACATGTACAAGACAATTAATGATACGTGATGACATATGTGTCAATCAAGCAAGTTATCAGTCGACATTAGCAAGTTTGTAGCCGAATAATTATATTAAAACTAGGGACCAAATAATTCTTGTTGATAGCAACATTTGATAGTATTGGGCGATTACGACCTAAATATCAGTGTCGTCGTCCATTTAATCCGATTCTTACCGGCTTCCCCTTCGTAATTTATGTAAAATCGAATTATCATTAAAACTACTTGCAGACCGCATTTATGTACATTAGTACCTTGTCAATTCTCTTTATTTTAAAGGTTTTTCTCCTTTTTTTAGTACCGTTATTACTATGTTGTGTCGGGTTCCCTTTCAAGAAATTGTACCCTTGACCACTGCTAAATATACAAGAAGGTATGTTTGAATCCTGCACGTAGAAATGTATTTTATTATAATAGGCTATATTATGATCGTGTGCAAAATAATGACTAATTAATTGTCATTCGCATAGATTATGGACTATAAAATCAATTAACAATAACATTTAAAAGAAATTATGGAATATTTTTATGAATAAATGTAAACTCAATTAATTTATTTTTACCTGGAACCACGTGATCGTAAATGGTTTCGACTGGCGAAATTTGCGATGACGTCACATTTGTAAACATCTACTGTCATCGCTACTAATATGGTTAGTGTTTACAGACGTATGACGTCACATCGTGGAATCGACACCGTATTACCGGAGCATGCGATTATTTCTGGGGACATAGAAACCACTAAATAGTGTGACATGGTTTCCAGAAACTAGCTAAATAGACTAATCAACATTATACTTGCAATGCATGCACCAAAACCCATAAAATCTTACGACCTTTTCAGTCTAAACTGTACTACTATAAATAGCACATACTACGCACTACTCGTAACGTCGACCTTGTGTATCCTTACTAGGGACATACGTAATTCACAGCCGGTACTATGCACTGACCGTTATGAATGCGAATCATATACGACGTCGAATAAATTATTAAAGCAATTATGTGGTCGCAATTACAAGACTAATCCCTTGACAATAATTATTTCGTGAAAAATCAATCGTTAATCAACAGCGTGAAGTCACTGTTGTGTTCCGGTTTGAAAGACATGGTAGCCAGTGTAACTACTGGACATAAACAGACTTAATATCTCATGTCTTAGGTTAGCGAGAGCAGTGGAATACCAAACAATACTTTATAATTCAAGGTGTTGGATGGTGTTTCTACTGTTTATCGGCGGTCGTATCGCTTACCATCAGGCGAACGGCAAACTCGTCTCATCATTCAAAATAATAAAAAAGAAATCAAATTATTACTTAGCATCATATTATCACTAACCCATCTAATTAAGCCTAAATAGAGTCACATTACCCAATAATACTCCAATAAAAAATATTAAATTAACAATCATACGCGATTCGCCATTATTAATACCGTTATCGAGTCCTTTGTTGATTGACTTATTGGGCGAAGCGATAATCACAATGTGTTCATTATGAATACGATAGCACTGTATCGGTTCGCTTATCAACGTTACGGTTTTTATTATTATTCTGATTTCTTTTGTTTGGGGTGTTGTGATAATTTGACCTGATTCCTACCTAACCGAATTTCGGCCACGGCGGCTAATCACAACGGAGGTCAGCCAAGTACGCAGGAGATATTACAGTGTGCAAGTGGATGCATACACTGGTGCACTTCTGTTCCTTCACTCTTATAGTCCGGTGAGATGGCCAGAGAGATCAGGCGCAAGACCAACGGCTTTACATGCTTTCCGAGGCACGGGGGTATCCTACCGCTTACTTCCTGAGTCCGAACTGCGACTGAGTAATTTTTTAAGATGGATAAACCCAGTCATAATTATTTTAGCCCGACCCGGGATTCGAACCCGTACTAGTACGCCAATTAAAATTCCGCCGAAGATATAAATTTAACCTAAAGCCCACTCCACATTCTTGCCATAACTACACGAGAACAGACAAATACGAAAGTATAGAAATCATATTTATTAAGTCTCGTCTATGTTCGTGTGATCTCCACGTGTCGATATTTCGGACTCGAATCAAAGGGCTGTCGTGTTTTGTTTTATTTTTCTTGAATTATCAAACAATTGTAATATACTGTAGCACATAATGATATAGCAACAGATGTTTCTAACACATCTATCTTGCATAAATACTGAACGAACAACTGCGAGAGCAAGAATTTGGAGAGTCACTTTCTCGTCCTGTCTCGGCGGGACCCAAAATTGAGATGTTCCGACCAGTGTGTAGAGTGCACTTAACACGTAGTCTATCCGTGTGACAAATTCCATTAAAATATAATCAGCGGTTACTGAGTTTACCTCTATCAAACATCAAACGTACGAACGAAACGTCGGGAGAAAATTATATAAAACACCGCGTAACAATCCATAAAATAATTTTATTTCTTTATAAAACATCTTTAAAATCTACTTAAGTGGAACAATAGTTCCCTTATATTATGTTAAAATTCAGTAGAACATGCATAAAATAATGTTTCCACCTACGCATAATTTTAATATTATGTATTATGGTCCGAAAATAAAGCCTAAAATAAGAGTAGCCACCTTAGGTATTTCGGTATCAATTTATTTAATTGGACATTTATTTCGCAATCTTTATTTTTACGTCCATGCCGGTCCTATTTCCAGTAAATATAAAAAGTAGGTAATTAAGTCTATTAATTACCTACTCTTTATTCATGAGTTTTCTGGCATATTCATAACCTTCACAGTGGAATTATTCTTTGCTTATTATCTATAATCTAAATTATATCCGATATAATATTGAATGTTACAGCCAACCTCAACAGGTAGGCTGTAACTGGGTGGTATGATTTTAGATATTGTTTTTTGTTTAGTTCTTTTACTGGCGAACACGAATAAAAAAAGGTCGCATCGATATCCGTAAAAAATTGCATTGATATCCGTAAAAGTCTAAATCGACATCCGTAAAAGTCTACATCAGACATACGTAAAAGTTTTCATCGATATCCGTAGTCACGATAATCAATTAACTTTACTAACAGACTGTACTTTTCAATGTACAGCCACTTATTAAACTGTACTTATACACCAACATATACTTTAAACGCAATGAATTACAACTATACACATCACTTAATCTTGACAATGCACTGAATGTCCGCGAACGATTAAGGCGCTCTTGGACAATAAAAAGTGGAAGTAATCAATTCATTTGAATGGAATAGAAGGAAGACGATGCTCTACTAGTATTATTACAATAGGCTAGTAAATAGAATAGTAAGCAACTTTATTTAGGACCTGTTTCACAACTTGTAATTAATTGCTACTCGTCTCATACGTAAATGTATAAACCGACCAAATAAAAAAGCCACACTCGAATCTATGCTCCCAAACAAATGCTATTAAAACGAGTAATATGTAGTCAGTAATAGCTAATTAATACGATAACTGTCAAATAAATTTTACGTGAAACTTGCGAAAGTGGCCCTTAGCGTAGTAAATTATAACTGCACACGCAATATGGCCTTCTTTCCTTTTTCATTTAGATAGTAGTTTATTATATACGCGCGACGAACGATACGAAAAATACGTTTCAGCGAAAACAGTACTAACATTCGTTGTAAAATGTGACACCAATTATTATAGATCTTGCTATCTCTCTCGCGCACAAACGTCCGAATGAAAGTGACGTCATTGATATTATTTTGTTATTTATAAGTGCATCTCAATGCAAATTCATGTTTTTTTTTAATTCTAAATAGTCGACAAAGCCAAAATCATTGCAAATTTCTATTTGAGTATTGCACAAGGCAATAGTGACAGAAATTTGAAAATTCAGCGGACCCCATATGATAAGCAGCGAGTTAGATAAATAAAAAAATAACTACATTATCCTTATTTAGGTTTTACTACAGATGATTATTTTTGTTTATTATGAAACACAGATTTATGATGCGAATAAGGAAAAGTTTACCACTTTGTACCTAACTTAGAAATCATGAATGATTAACGGGTTAGGTCAAAATAGCCTAATGTTCATATCGTACGCACACGCGGTGCCATATTTTGACTACGATTTTAGGTCAATTCTAAACTGATTGTAAAATCTGTTTTAATAATCCTCTGTGTCACGAAAGTCAACTCATTATAATGACACTGCGAAGATTTTAGGATGCTTGTTAGAAACGCTGCATGGAATTGAGTGGAATTCGGCACATAGCAGTAGCGAAAGGTGATATTTTTCGAAATTGACCCCGACACAACATAAAGGTACTAATATGCATTAATGCGATCTGCAAATCATTCTAATGATGATTATGATTCTACATAAAAGGAAGCCGGTAGAAATCGGGTTATATAGACACCACTAGCATACAGACCAAGTTATAGATTAACATAAAATCAGACTACTTTTTTTCTAGGGTCAGTGTACAGTGGGAGATTTATTCTTAGAACGATTTTTTAGCTGCAAGCAATATTTAGTAATACTAATTCCGTGATAATTAGGGCATTAGATGATTAGCATTTAAGACCATTGTTTCGTCACGTGGTATTAATAACTTGCGATATCTTATAATTTATTACTCAAACATATTCATTACCTATTTTATAGTTCCTCAATTAGTTGAGTTTTATTTGGAAGTAATTTTTTCGTACAATATTGATAAATAACTCAAACATATTCATTACCTATTTTATAGTTTCTCAGTAAGTTGAATTTTATTTGGAACCCATTTTTTCTTACAATATTCATAAATAAAATTTACAGGAAAAATGTCCTCTATTATTAGACTGATTTGTTATTTCAAGTTTAAATCTGCAAGAGGGAATGACGTCACAACACGTCCAAGCTCATCGGCTTCAGTTATGTTGCTATATTTAGTTATTTACCTATACTTGAATACTTGTTAGTAGTGCCATATATAACCTACTTAAAAAAGAGGTTCTGTAGTCAACCCATACGTATATCTCTGTCTGTATTTTTTTCGTGTTCTTAAATTGTTTACCATGATATTCGTTTAGATTATCTTGGTCGCCTTCTTCAAATTATTTCCGTTTATTTATCTGACTGAAATTCTTTGACTTAGAAACAAATAGTAAAATTATTACAACACTGATTTACAATGTTAATTGATAGTTTTTTATTATAAATAACGCATTGTTTACAAGTGGCAACTGAATCATGCAGGAAGCTCGCGATACTGTCTTCCGCGCCGCGAGATGTTACAATCAAATAGGAAGTTGATAGGTTCTATACAATGTTTTGTATACTTTTATGTTTGCACGCACGTAACGACTTTATTATTAAAGGGGTAAGCAGAAAAGCAACCAGAATAACCATATTGAGCTGTATAAGTTTCGTCTCATGATGTGACAGGGAGCGAGCCTATCGGACAGAAATTGCAGAATCTCTGCAACGCGAAAAAAGATTAGGTTTTCCAATTTGAATTTACAAATTACTCGGTTACTTTTTCCTTATAGCGACTGAATGATAAAATATTTCAAATACTATATTATAGACGCTTCTCAAGGATATTTGTAATTTAGGTAGATTTATTTTTTACACATACACGGCTAAGTGACCACACTGCACCTGATGGTAAGTGGATTGGTGTCCAATAGAATGTCGACTAACGAGAGATGATTACCCCTCGCCAGTCGCCACAATTATGCCGGCCTGTTGGAACCGGATATACACAGTCTGATCGCAGAACGCGACACACTAACGTGAGGCACTATGGCGTGTTTTAACACTTTGTGAACGGTGTTAGCTATCCGAGCGGATATAAAATATATCCTAACACCAGCGAACTAAGAAAAGCAAGCAACTGATCAAACAACAGTAGAGTTTAGTCAGTTGATTTAACTAGGTGAGCACGAAGCATGCAATGATAATTTAATTTAGTTTATGTAGACCGCCTATGTAATTAAAGGGGCTCAGAAACAGCAACATATTTTTATCTCACTCAGATTTCATCCATACATACATACCTATGTGGGATTTTTTAAAAAATAAAACTTTACTTTTCAAGTTAATTTCATTTTCATATTTTTTCTGTCTGGCGTCTTTACTCTGTTGTTTCCAAAACTCGTCTCATTCACACTTCTCTCTTTTCATCTCGCTCACACACTTTACATTCCATTCCAAGCATCACACTAACGTTCCATTCCCACACATATGTACACTAAAAACTTTAAAAAATATTTAACATTACGTATATACTGGTTACCAAGTTTTAGTGGTTTTTGAAGGCGGTATAAGTTTTTATTAAAAAGATTTTAGTTTTGCTCTTCTATGCTAGTAAATCAGCATACGTTGACAGCATCATTTTAAGAGATTTGTGATATATCTCCGAAGTCAAGGGTCCAACAACAAAGAATTTATATGGGACCACACACAAAGCACTAACATTCAAACAAAAAAATAATCATCAAAATCGGTTCAATCAGTCAAAATTTCTAAAGTAACAAACATAAAACAATACAAAGTCGCACCTCATCCTTTTTTTGAAGTCGGTTAAAAATAGAGAAATTAAGAAATATTCCTAGTTGGGTAATCTCGCAATGATATATTATAAACAGCATATCTAAATAACGTTACAAAACATGACACTCTCGTGAACTTTTAGATAAGAAGCGTAGAATTTTCTGATTAACCGCCTTTAGTAAAGTTATCACGCATTGTCTATATAATGGTCATAATACAATTGTTGCATCTGAAATAACAAATTAAAATAATATTATATTAGATATTTAGGAAAAATAAAAATATGAACTGCCAAATAATTTTGGATAAACTTTACCATAGATAGACCAAGTCCTGAATTAACAGAATTACGAGCTATTTTTTCCTAGAAAAATGTGCCTACAGCGGGTATTTTATTCCGGTCTAAGATTTCCAAGCAGGCGGAGCCTCGAACAAAGTTAGACAAGGAAATACTTAAGAAAGTCACTCCGTAACTCCCAAATATGTAACGCATAGTAAACACTGATATCAATAAACAATTCCAATCTCTCCTTTCCATCCATCACGAAAATGGATCAACAAAGCTTTTTTGACATACCTACTTATAAATGACCTGTTGTTAATCAGTTCATTCTAGAAATGTTCATTTTTAAAAAGAATCTCAAGTTGGCATTTGACGTAATGATTTATTTAAAAATCAAAGCTTAAGTTATTATTTAAGAGCTTGCTCTCAGCTGAATCGGCATTATTTAGTGAAGAGCACTTAACTGTCAGAATGCGACAAGGTGTGACTTAAGATATCGTTTGAGATGATGTTCAGATCTGTTTATTAAATAGCGACGATCTTACGACGCCATTTAACTGGATCCAACAGGCCGGCAAAATTGTGTCGACTGCCGAAGGGTAATCATCTCTGGTCAGTCGACGTTCTATTGCACCCCACTCCACTTACCATCAGGTGCAGTGGGGTCACACCCGTGCACGTATAAAGACACTTTAAATTAACAGCGTCTCAGCTAATATCGCACTTCAGAGCGAAACTGAGATGCACATAATATACAGCCTTAAGATTGCGATCGGAAAACACAAAATCCTTTGCCCGCGCACTCAAGATTCAGACCGATCCTCTAAAACTACACACAGCTGTTCAGATCCGTACAGTTTTTATCACTGTAATATTATCGAAACTTTGCACCTAGACGATATTTCGCACCGTCCTTGAAGACGGAATGCGATGATGTCAAAATGAATCATCGCTTTCCAAACTATTAGTTTATCAATGGACAATAAAATCTATTCGACAGTGAGACACAATCACGTGTTTATGTTGATGGGTTTGATTTTGTTTTCGAAAACAAACAATTGTCACTGTAAGTGTTGGACAGTAGGTCTAATTTTGCTTGCCTAATTGTGTACAATTATCATTAAATTACAGTTGAGTCTACTGTTAGTACTATGAAGTCAGCAGTGATATTCATAGTATCAGCCCGGGGTTCTGGAATTTGTTATCGATATAGCAATGGGCTACCGATAATACACGGCGGAAAGTGGCAGAACCAGTTTGCGCCTCTGCCACCTTCTTCTCCCTTCAGGAATAAAAAGCGGGAATATGTGTGTGTAGATTAATTCCCACAGATTTTTCCATATTTGACAGCCGCTTTATCATCAAACGCGATATTGTAAGAGTGCCACAAGATTATCAATCAAAACTGTTGCGTAGCCGAACGGAGAGACAAGTGAAACGATTGCTTGCTAATGACAAACTGGTTTATTGGCCATGACATTGAGTGGGGCGCAGCCACATAGCTACACAGGTGTAGGTGCATACACCTTAAAACCATATTATAAAAAAAATGACGAAACAAGAACCTCTTTTTAAGTCGGTTCCAAAGATACTATTTATTTTCATAAAACACTTACTTGCCAGTACATATCGCCCACTCGTACAACTTGTCGAGCAAGTTCTCCGTGAGCAAGTGTTCGAGACAGGCAGCCGGGCTTGTCGCTGTGTTGATCTCCCTAGCTCTTGCTTCCAGCACTAAGAGCGTGGCCAGCTGTTCCAGATGGTTGACCACACCTAGCACGTCGTCGTGCAGATGTTGTGGCTGAAAACACGATGAAATTTGAATTTGGAATTCCAGTAGCCAAAATGGCTGGAAATGCCGTGGCTATATTTAATACTTTTAGAGATGCTGAATATCGTCCTTCGTGCTGGCTTCTATTAAGCTTCTTGCAGCAATATATTGGGCAAGAACGCCCAGATTTATTCACAATAGCGGTAAGAATGTCAATTCTACACGCATGCAACATGCCGCAAGTGCTGCAGGCTTTGAAATTTGCAGAAGCCTATTGGTCATGATTGCTGACAGGGAATCACCCGCGGGACTCGACTTCTAAAAGTTTTCTAGCTGATCTAAACGAATCACACCAAACGAATTATTCTCGACTGGTTCCCAAATACCCCGCGGAATCTCCAAGGGCCAAATAATCTCCGCAGTTGCTGTTCCTAATTCATCCATAATTATTATTTAATTGCGGGTGAGTAGTGAAACCACAACCTGAAATGACACATGTGCATGATTGACGGTTTATGCAATAAACTCATCATGATTTTTTTTTATTAACGCGAATTTTAGACATAAAAAAAATCGTATTTTTTGTTTTTTTTTTTTGTATTTGATTCATAAGATCTTTCTGCGTAGATCGGACCATCATTAGCAATTAAAAAGAAAAATGTATAATTGCAAAATGTAGGTAGATCCTCAGTCCGCTCCGTGACCATGAAGGCTGCAAAATTTTGGAAACGTCGAGAGAAAATTAGAATACAAAAAACCTCGATAAAGTTCGTAAGCTATTTTTTTTTTATATACTTTCTATTAGCTATTGCCGTAAAATCAAACTAAGATTGATAGAACATCACGACCAATAGAAGACGGGCCTAAACCTTGAAAATATGCATCGTCATGTTTCAAACGAGTATATTATGATATATACAGTTCGTAAGGTTATTATAACGCTTCTCGTCATGGCGACCTCAGCGCGATCCTTGAGTTAGGTCGAGGAGGAAAGTACATCTCAGGTAATTACTGATAATGACACCGTTTATCTATTTTCCCGTGTGAAATTTTATAAAATCTTGTTCATAATACGTTTTATTTTAATAGAAGTCGTATTTAAGGAGGACTATCGAGCAATGGTTCCAGTTTAGTTGCACTCTTGAAGAAAGTCCAATGTTTATTGTGCTTTAGGTCACCCAAATAAATTATAAATAATAATCTTGAACACATGGTTATAAGAAGAGAAAACCAACATACAGACTCAATCGCATAACCGTTTGAATCGGCCGGTACACCTCTCTTAAGTGGACTGTCTATCTGCGACGATGATGAGTGACCAGCCATTGGTCCACACTCCCCTCCTGTAGGTGGACTGTTTATAAGCGACGATGATAAGCGACCTTTGGCGCACTCCCTTATTTACTCCCTCTTCTATAAAAAGGGTATTTCATAGACTAATCCGACCCAGGGCACTCTACGAAACACCTCACAGTACCCGAAGTGGGATCTGACAAGAGATTACTTCTCGCCAGTAAATACAATTATGGACTAATTTGAAACCGAGTATGCTTAATGCTTATGCATGCAGCTTGATCCCGTGACGCATAACACTTAGGTGGGCCATCGTGGCGTCTTTTACACCTTGAGTATGGTATGGTAGTGGCTATCCGGGCGGATACAAAAGACCTGATTAAATCTATTTCTACTGAGTATACCATCTACCTCTCCTCAGACTATCCTAATTCTATTGTCTATCATATTCACCTGTGATTTCACAATGATATCGTTCGCCTGCTGCCAATGCTTGCAGAACGAGTTGTAGCACGCGTGCGGCTCGTAGTCGTGGCGCGGGTCCAGCGAGCGGGACAGCTGCCGCGCCAGCGACAGCGACGTGCTGCGTAGCCAGCTCATCGTGTTGTCGGTGTCATCTGTAATTGTTTTGTGTCATTCGGGTTTGGGGCAGAGGCATGCTTCTAAGTTCGTATCATCTACAATTGTTAAGTGTCATTCGGATTCACGGGATGCGTATGCGCAGCTTGCACTCTACAACGTGAGGAATGGTAGGAAAGCTAGAGTATTATTGGTAGAAATGTCTAGTGAGTCAAAGTCAAATGTCTGGGCGATCTTCCAGCAATTGTTGAGTGTTATTTGGGATATGCGCATTATTGGTAAAAATATGTAACTTTACTTCGGTAAAGTTACATATTTTTACGAATACTATACACATTAATAAAAAGTAAGAAGGCGTTTGTTCACTTTTACATTTTCGTTTGCTACGAATAGTATGAATTTTGTTAGAACACTTTGTTGCGAAAAGAGATTGTATTATAGTTTAAAGTAATAAAAAAATATTCTCACATGTTAATGTAAAAATGGAGACATAAATATCACCACAAATAGCACATAAAATGTAGATCACTATTCCACTATGAATTTTTCATAACACTCAAAAATAACACTATTCTAAAGAAATCATCTTTATACATGAATTTATTACAAATCCCATCCAAAATTTAAAATAAACAAATTATTGTAAAATCCCTTTCACCAGATACAGAATGGTATAATCCGCACACAACATCACAATCAGATCAGCAGTGTGTGTGTGAAAATCCAAACAATATGTTAGTGAAACCTAATTAATGAATGTTGCGTACAATGCATTTTACAATATCATATTGTGTAGTTTCTGAATGAGCTTTGTGATAGTTTGAGAGCTGTGATGTAAATATTGACATGGGTTCTTATGTGTAATGAAAATTACACTCATTTTAGCTATATTCATTCTTATTGTTACTTGTTAGCTACTTAATTTTTAAAGGAAAACATCTTGTTAACTTGGTTTATCTTGCGTATTTTAAAACACAAGTAAATATATGTATTTTTTAAGAAAACCCTCTATTCTTTTGTCCCCAAAAGTAACATATATAGTAGTCTTAATGATGAATTGAAATATCACATCATTATGCAAAGCCTGTTACAATGTATGATTCAATGAAAGCCATTTTAACATTGTAGAATACCTAATACTTTGTTCGGTAAAACTTTTCACTAAATACATTATTAGTCACATATAACTGACTAGTTCAAATAAAAAAAGCGCTTAAGGAAAAAGCTTTGCAAACTTTAAACAAATTTTATCCTTGACTGTGTGTTGTAAGGATGTATGTAATGAACTGCAATTTTCAATATAAAACATAATCTAATCAGAATAATTACTTTGTTGTCTGTGATATGACTGAATGGGTATCAACAACCGAAATGTATATTTATTGTATACCACAACATTTGGCTCATGTCGATGCCAGCATGGGTTTATCGGGAATAGTTTAAAAAAAAAATAATAGCCTATGTCCTTTCCAGAGACTCAAACTACCTATTTTCATTGTAATACATTGGGTAGTTTTTGAGTTTATCGGATTCAGGCAGGCAGACAGATGTGGCGGGGGCCTTTGTTTTATAATAAATTTTTTTGAACCTTAAGGGAAGAACAATTCTGTCATATATGATTGGGGTCTTACTCTAACTGTTTACCCAATGCACACAACAAAAGCTGACCTATTTATCTGAACTAATTGTGTTCAAACAGACACAGACACGGCAGGGACCTTAGTTTTACAATATGTAAGAGTGTGTAATGTGCTACATGTCAAAATGTACATGATACTATAAACATGAAACAATGTTATATCCCCGCTTTTGGCTGTTGTGGTCTACAAGGGATTTGTGATACTGAGGGAGATTTAGATTGTTTTTGTATTACTTTGATCGAGACCAAGATTGAAGCTAAGCCTGTAGGATTATTATGATTGTTATTGAGATTCTGTTCAGTATTGGTTTGGAATGTGGAATATGTGTTTGATAGGACAATAAGTTCACTTATAACGGGACTGAATACGAATGACGCAAGTAGATATACTAGTCGTTGTCTGCCTACCCTTGGCAGATAAAAATTGTTTTTTGTGCATTTAGCAGATGTGAATTTAATGTTGTTTGATAAGGTCTTTGTTAACATTTTAGTATTCCTTTCATGGATATGGCTTAGAAGGAATCGTAGATTATAATAGACAAACACATTATGCCTACATCTTTTCTTTTGAAAAGACAGACATGCACTTTTGATGGCAAAATTTACTTTTAGCAATAAAATATATAAACTTTACCTTCTACCTTGAACCAATAGTTATAGAAATGGTAACATCTTATAAGTAATTTTATTGAAACTGGTTTTACAAGTATATTATTGAATGTGTTTTTCTTATATTCAAGGAATTATTACTTAGAAGGTGACATCAAAAAAAATGGAGTTATGCTACTGTTATTTTTAACTTTCCAACGATACAAGCTATATAAAGAAAAAAGTTAAAAATTATGACACTTCCAAGGATAAGGAAACGTGTTTTAAACACCATAATTATTAATTTTATCAAACTGCTTTGAAAAGTAAATATGCATAAGCAGTATATTTTCGTAAGACTATTTTGTAAATGTTACATATTGTTAAAACTGTATTATCGATCACGAAACGACACATAAAAGGCTTAAATCACTTACAGATGTTGTGAACCTTGACATTATCTTTCTACATACGGACCTAACACGAACCAATGTATAAAAAATTTACCGCGATAACAAAAAAATAAAGCGAAACTCATGAAATGTATATATGATTTATTTAAATACATACGTCCAGGAAACTTCTCGAGTCGAAAATAGACCCAGCAATCCGCAAAATAAACCACAACGGCTACATGATACGCAGTAGGGGCGACTAAATTATGTCACCCTGTACTTCAAGGTGGCTCTTTCACAACACTTTTCGAACACAAAATATCAAATTGTTACACTATTTTTATATTTTGGAGTATTGTTTAACACAAGAAACTATGTGCATTCATAAAAAACTGCGTTTTGCACAAAAAATATAACAAGCAGACGGAATAATCATGCATGAATGACAAATAGCGATGTGAAGAGAATGTTACTATCTAGTGTAGCGTTATGTGCTAAATCGATACATCGTTTAGTCGATTTTAAGTTTTTCTTATTTTACATTACGCTCTATCTTCTTCATTTTTTTTATTATGGCTGCAACCGTTTATTTATCGGTGATTTTGCGAATGTTGAGTAATAAAACAAAATTCAAAACAAAAAGAGACTAAAAATCAGATCGCCGTTTTCCCCGAATATATATTACTAATAATATAATTATATTATATGAATTCTCCTTAACCTTAACCTTTTTTCGCTTTGTTTTTTCGCCTCATGTGAAATGGTCGCAATTTTTATGGCTTCTGACAATCAATTCTTTGATGACAATTACTGTCTTTGATTACTGTATTATTTGCAATCAATATATAATTATAATTCTCTTTAATTTCCAAAATTATTGAAAATATATCAATTATCTACATACTTACTTATTAGGTATCTAACACCTTATCTTTGAAGTAAGTAATGCAAAATAAGAGTACAGCTTCTACGCGTGATTCTAAAAAAACGATTCAAATGGATGTCGTGGGAAGGAAATTATCGTCGGGGAAGCCAACCCCTTTAGATTTTGATGCTTTTATACCCTGGATTTGCTTGCAATGGCAAGTGCCTAAATTAGTTGAAGTTACGAAGATATTTCAAGGTTTGCTATTTTATTTTTGTAGGTGTTGGACTCAACTAGCAACTTATTTTTATTTTTTTATATTAAAAATATGAGTTATGTGTTACTTATTTTAACTCTTTGTTAAAAATAACGACCTTAATTCGATTTTTTTATTTTCTACTAAGTCAGATGAGTGAACGGCCCAAATGTAATTAATAGAGGATTTTGCTCGTGGACATCGCTATTCGCTAATGTAATATTTATAACATTTATTTTCACACTAGGTATATTTTGTACCTACATTAAAGGTACTAAATACACCATGGATCCACGATAATTAGGTACCTTCCTACTAAATGTACGGTCTTCAAAGACATAAGTAATTTGTTGATTTTCTTTGTATTTTTTTAATAGGTATGATTAGCGTAACCAATTTTATTTCATTTCAGAAAAGTATAAAAAGAACGATCGGAGATCAAGCTCAACTCGTACTAAATCTGCGAAAAGCATGAAGAATAAAAACGAAGAACTGGAATCTGATGCTACTAAAATATTAGATACCGATACGAGTACAACGGTGGCACCTGCTCCGAGCCTTCCCAATAGAATTTCCATTGAACAGCTAGCTCATAACCTTGATGCTGTTTCTCTGAACGCTATTTATGATGCCCGGGGCTATCTTGTAGAAGTAGCAATCATTAACTGTCCATTTATAATACATAGGAAAGTTATTCAAGCTATAAATCTTTGTGTACCATTCCACGCTTTCTTAACGAAGTTGGTGATTCGCGGACACGGTGCAACTTCCATCTTGCTTCATGAAATTGGTAAGCTTTTACCTCATTCCAACCTCACCCATGTGTGTCTCGATGACACTGGTGTCCCGGAAGGCAATTACTACGTGTTACTAGACCAAACATCTCAGTTAAAATGCTTGTCTTTAAATAGATGCAACATTGGTGATAAGGCTTGTAAGGAGTTAGCCGTTAGGATCGATTTTGATGGACCCGCGTATTCATCTCTTATGGTTTTAGAATTGTCGTCTAATTTTATAACAGATGTAGGTGCCGAAAGTTTGGGCAATACGCTAAAAATGAATCGTCGACTTCTCCATCTTAATTTGACTGGAAATAAAATTACTGATGTTGGAGCAAAAGCAATTCTACAACATTTAATGGAATTCGAAATAACTGGAAGTGAAGTTCGACATTCTGTAAGAAGAAAAGAAAGTTATATAGCAGAGAGGGAAATAGTTTTAGAGAAATGCATAGAAGAAGCTATCCGTCAGAAAATAGAGGTGTTGTCGCCTAACTCAACAATAAAAAAATCTAAAAGCACGAAATTCAAAAAATCACAATTACTTAATACTGTTGAAGATCAATCGATTTCCGAACTAGCAGAAAAAATGACTACGGAGATAATGGGCGAATTTGATGATCCATTTTGCACTGAGAATGTGGTGAAAAAGAAAATTAAATATTTCTCCATGGGTAATATGGTATTGTGCTCTTTGAATTTGTCGTACAATCAGTTGGAGTATCCTTCAATCAGAATGATTGCTGATGTTTTGAAATATCAAAGCCATATAGCGAAACCGGAGCGGGCTACAGGTTTACTCAGAATTATAATAGATGGGAACCTAATCCCTAACTCGTGTGAGGAATACAAAGCAATTTATCTGCATCTAAACAAGATGATAAATGATAAACTTCCGGTAAATTTATCGAGTAGAAGACGGTCTTCATCATTCACGAAAAAATAAGTCTTTTAATACTATTAGGAAGTTTATAATTTAAGTAATGAGGGTACTTTTTAGTTTTAAGAGAGAATTTTAAGTTATGGTTAAGATTGTAATAGAAATAATATGTGTTAGTTACTTATATGATGGTAAGTTTACCTGAAGCAAAGAAAATTATGTTTAATTACCTACTGAAGAGACCGTTTAGTTTTTAAGAAAAGTTTTGTGAATATAAGAACAGGAATACCTTAGTTTTAATATTTTGAAAATATTACTTAAGCTTTAAAACGAAATAAATTGCATGATCTTGAACGTTGATCTTTATTTTATCAATAGATGGATAATCTTCACTTTGTAAGTTATATTTCGAAGCAGCAAACCTAATGTTTTGGTGTCACAAGAGTCCCACGGTCGAGTGCAAATGTTATTCATGGGGATAGGATTTGGAGACTCATAACTAGTAGGTACCTCTTGTTAATGGTAAAATTTTTAGAGATCAAAAGAGGAATGGTCATGCCCCGAAAACGGGCTAAGCGGCGTGCTAAGCGACAAGCGGCACAGCAGCGTTATCCGCACTGCTCCGTATCACGCAACCTGGATATAAGCTTCTTGGGCATCTTTCGGATTCCCCCATATATTTGTCTCGCTCAATCGTCGCTGCTGATACAAAACCGCTCGCCGTACCACTCGAGCGGCGATTTCGCGGCATGGCCCTAAAAGGATTTTTCTTATACGTAAAATTGAATAAAATGGGATTATGGAGTTTTAAGAGCTGCAATTATTTATCCAACAGACTTATTGTAAATCGTTACTTCCAGACGATTCTAAATAATGAGTTACTCAAAGAAAATCCTTTTTCGATCATAATTTTGTTGATACGCCATTCAGATAAATTTGACCAGTTATGTTGAGGGGAATATATTGTGTATTTTGATCTGGGAATGCCTGCATCATGCCATCTAAATCATTCCCGAAGTGATGATGCGTTCATGAAGAAGTTACTTTACCCACCTAAAGTTTATATTACCTTTTGGGTAATGTTATAAGATGTTTACAAACTAAAAACATTATTACATGCGTAGAAAGTTCTGACAAGCGAAATTTATTTAAGTATTCAGAATTTTGATTCCACAGCCATTTGATAATTAATCGCTGTGGACGTATCATTAGGAGTGGAGAGAGGGGGTCAATATCACGAATTTTTGTCTAAGGGAGCAAAGTTTAAATTGCATATGGATAGTCTCAATAATCCAACACGAGTACAAACATCTATATGTAACTACTTGTGTTGAATTTGGGGAGCGGCAGCGTCCTCCTGCCTCTGCTTTCCTACCTCCATGCCCATAATGCTCTTTGGATATTTAAAAAGGAGATCTATTAACTCATAAAGTAAACATAAAATTTTACTCTTTGACGTTATAAAATGTCGCCTTTGTTATTGTCACATATATCTGTCAATTTTATAAACACAATTTTTCATTGAATTTATTGTTTTGGATATTTTTATTTTTCTATTTTTGTTTTATAACTATAAAATGAAACCTGGGCTATCTCAATCTATGCGATCGATTCGATCTGCTTATAGTACACTAAATTATGAGGAGAACCGTGTGTTAAATTTTGATGAATACATGGTCATGGCCTGCAAGAAATTTGCTTGTGCATACCCTATAATCATCAAAAAGGACATACAAGGTGGTTAGTTATTTTTTATTAAAATACATAATAATAAATAGGAATTGTGAATATAGCTACTTTTAAATGATACTTTTTTTATTTCTTTGGAGAACATTTTGATAATTATACTTATTTATTCTTTTCAGATGACCCTTACAAATCTAGCAAACGTAGCGAATGCGGAAAATCCGCGAAGGTATGTATTGTGACACAATTCGTGAATGAAGATCTTCTTGCTGATCTAGAAAAGGGTAGTGCCTTAACTCACCCATCTGTTACAATGCCTCTTAATTTAATACACGAAGAAATGATACCAATAGACACTTTATACAATAACATGAATCAAATTGTCGAGATAGGAATACATAAAGTAAAACATGTTCATCGCATAGTTATACAACTGATATGCTTAATAGCCCCTTATTTTCAGCAACTAGCAAAAATCTCCATAACTAAATCTAATGTCGATGTTTACACTATCCATGAATTGAGCAAGATGTTGCCTCTATCTTACGTCACAGAAGTTTGTTTAGATCAAACGCATCTCGCGGAAGCCAATTATGCCATACTTTTAAATACTTCGCACCTCAGAACTTTATCTTTAAGTAGATGTCTTATAAACGATGAAGTTAGCAAATTGTTAGCATCAAAATTACATTACATGGCATCAGCTGAAACTGGTTTAATTGCTTTAAATCTATCCTCAAATCACATAACTGATTTGGGAGCGAAATATTTTGCAGATGCTTTAAGGACCAATAGACATTTACGCTATTTGAACTTGGCTGATAATCGTATTGGTGACGAAGGTGCATATCATATACTAGATATTTTGATGGAATTTCCACTAACTTACGAGGAAATAGTAAAAAAACGCAGACGGTATTTAGAATACTTAAAAATGAGAAGAGCTTTGTTCTATAAAGCTTACCATGAATGGGACTGCAAATCGGTCGACGAAAGTCAAGCAAGCAAAAAATCAATGCCTAAGAAACGAAGAATCTCGGCAACTTCGTTGAAAAATAAAGCAATTACAAAGAAAGATAAACCTACAAAGCAAAGTTTTACTGATGAATACGCGTTTTGTAAAGCGGACATGTTATCTGGTGAGATGATAGGTCCGTTCTTGGATCCTTTTGGGCCTAAGTTTTCCAAAATCAAAGATAATTATACGTATTGTACTGGTAATATGTGTTTGAGCTATTTGAATTTGGCGTATAATAATTTAACGTATCAAACTCTGAAGAAATTACATAACGTGGTGCTATATCAAAGCGTCAATAAGAAAATGGGAATGCAAGGCTTGATTAAAATAGTTATTGATGGGAATTTCATGCCGGCAACATCTCCAGAAATTCGTATGATTAATGAATTGATCAGTAAGAACATTTCTGCTTTTGGTAGTAAGGCACAATCAGAATATGGAAAGAGGAATAAAGGTACGCCTAGAATATCTGTGTTACCAGAAAGAAATATAGAAAAATAATTCGCTATACTGCTTTTTATAATACTTTATTGAGTTACAAATGTGTATTTACAATAAGAATTGAACAAATAAACAATATAAAATTAATTCTAACGTAAATTTAAATAATAATTTTGATATTTTTGGACTTTATTACGAACACTAGTTTTGGTAACTTTAGGTCAAAAAGTAAACGAAGAATATAAAAAAATTGTATAATAATTATAAAAATAAAGAAATATCGCGTAGATACGCTTCTAAGACATTTATAAAAGACAGCACCGACAAATTCGTTTATCAACGTCGACGTTTACTGGCATATAAGCTATTTTGGCAAATACTTATTCTACGTGGCATATACAGCCCTATACCTAATACCTCCAGACGATTCTAGAAGCAGGTTTCATACAAATAAACCGGCTCCTAAAATCCTCTTTTGGCATGTAAAATACTGATTTTATTCGATCGAAGTTTGCTAGCTTGCTCAGTTTCTAGGTGGGAGGTATTCTCTGTTAGGCTGCTGTGGTCTTCCACCGGGACCGGCAGGGAAACCAGGACCGCTTGGTCTTCCTGACGGGTAGCCACTACTTCCGCCTGGATAGCTCGAGGAACTGGATCCTGGGTAGGAACCTGAACCAGGATAACCTGGCCCGGAACTTCCTGGATATGATGGTCCTCGTGTGCCACTAGTCCCGGGGTATGCTGTTGATGGTCCTTGTGGTCCTGGACTTCCTGGATAGGATCCACTGCCTGGATAGCCTGAACTTGTTCCTGGATAAGCAGTAGATGGTCCTTGGCCAGAGCTGCCTGGATAAGAAGATCCTGGTCCTGATCCAGGGTAGCCTGGGGAGGTAGGTCCGGAACCTCCAGGGTAGCCACTAGACGGTCCTTGAGGTCCAGAGCCAGGGTAACCAGGCCCTTGGGGTCCAAAGCCTCCCGGGTAGGACCCACCGGGTCTTTGAGTTCCAGGGCCTCCCGGGTAACCAGACCCCGGCCTTTGAAGTCCCGAACTGCCTGGATAACTTCCTTGAGGTCCTTGAGGATAATTACCAGGAGATCCAATTATAGAATAGTCATAAAGATTGGCATTGAGACCATAGAGTCCAGGAGCGGAGTTGCAGTCAAATTGGTCCCACCAGACGCATACGAATACTTCTTGTGAGAAGATAGTACCATTAGGGCAGAGAAAGTCGTAGGTTTTGTTATTAGAGCACACATGGAAGGCTTGACAACGAGTTTCTACATCGGCATAATATCCAGGGTAAGCTTGAGATTCACAGTTGAAAGAAGTTTGAGGGACGTCAGAATAGATTGGATAATCAATGTCTGGTGTACCAGGGATAGCAGAGTAGTCGCCACCAGGATAAGCTCCAGTATCTTCAGGTCCAAACCCAGGCGATCCAGGACCAAATCCAGAACCTGGTCCGAATCCTGGTCCTCCTGGCCCGAAGCCTGGAGAACCTGGAGCAAAACCAGGCGATCCCGATCCTGGGAATCCTGAACCGGGGAAACTACCGGGTCCCCTCCCGCCTTGCCCGGGAAACGATCCGGTTTGTCCCGGATAGCCTGAAGGCCCACGAGGTCCTTGTCCAGGATAGCCTCCGGGTCCACTTGGTCCTTGCCCTGGATACGAGGGTCCACTTTGACCTGGATAACCTCCTGGTCCACTAGGTCCTTGCCCGGGGCCACCCTGGCCTGGGTATGATCCTCCCGGGTAGCCAGATAGAGGCCGTTGACTGGTCGATCCTGGATATCCTGGACTACTTGGGTATCCGGAGGGTCCAGATGGGTATCCTTGAGTAGAGCTGGAGTAGTCATCGCTTGATGGTCTTATGGGGTAAGAGGTGGTAGTTGAGAAGCCACCTGATTGTGCTGTTGAGTATCCCGGTCGGCTGGACGTCGATCCTGGACCGAACGGTTTCCCTGGTCTGTTGTATTCGTAACCACTTTGAGCGGCTGCTAGAGCCAGTAGCACTGAAAAGAAAATACAAATTTTATTAATCGAAATCAAAGCACAATTGGGTATACTAATACAGAATTAGAAAGCAATTATATAAAAACATACATGCATATAATGTATAAGTTAAGGCCTTTCCCCTATAGGGGTACGCAAGGAGGATTATACAAACAATTTGCTTAGGTTATATTATTATCCATTTCATTCTAAGATGGGTAACGAAATTGAGGCTGAGCTTGGCGTTGAATCGATTTTGGGAATTTATTCTAGAGCCTCAAGGTTCACGTCCCAAATTTTCCCACTGAACCAACATAACGGAAAACAGTCTTGACTATCAAAATATATTACGAACTGTAGCCAAGAACTTAGACTTAGTTGAGTGAGAATGAAGTCATTGCGTAAGACCAAACTGAAAGGCGATCTAAAGTATTCCTATATCATAAATATGCTAAAACTGCATTACTTAGGCGACCGTTCTACTATTTAAAGCCCGTGACACAATGCCCGTTTAAGAGCAAGATGACATCGCGTGGGACAAACAGCCTGCAAATGGTTTCACAATGTCACTCTAATGGGGAAATTGTTGTAACTCCACCGTAATCTTTGCTGAGCGTAGTTACAAATTTCGGCATGAAAAAACTTAAATTGTGACATTTCTAGAATAAGGTCGAGATCGAATTGGCGTTTACTAATTTCTAAAATATTTAGTGACTATTCATAACTCTGGTTGAAATAAGTCAATTTCTTGTATTGATATACGCCCTTGTTTTTTATACAAATGACGACGATACGTGTATGCTCGCTGATCTGATGGTAAGCAAACACAAATACCCATAAACAATAGGATCACCACCAGCTATGAATTTCAAAGCACTGTGTGGCATTGTGGAGAGCTCGGCTTCAAGAGAAAAATCAAGCTTATTTAATGGATTCAAAACGAAACTGTCACAAGTGCGTGCTAGCTTTACGCCTATCGTATTCGGTAACAACGGGTCAACAAAAATGGCTGCATATAATAGCTTGGACCTCATTATAATATTTTCTAAATTTCTAATGCTTTGTTTACATGTATTGGGATACCGTTTTGTAATAAAGCGAGGATATCAAAATATTACGGCTTTTATGCATCATTAGTGTCAACTGTCAAAGGTTATTTACAATAATGATTGTTGTACAAATTTCTACCGTGTTACGTATGCAGAATTTGTATTTTTCGATGTAATTTTGTTAATACGTAACGATCGGAATTTCTGGTACCATTTACAGAATTCCGTTTTGCTTGTAGTACGATATATTTAATATGCGCTCGGATAGCGACCACCGGACAGAAAGAGTTATAACCCGCCATAGTGGCCCACGTGTGTCGCGTTCCGGGACCAGCCTGTGTATATCCGGTTCCAACAGGCTGGCACAATAGGGGACCGGCCTATGCTTGATTTTGTACATTATTCTATATGTAATGGCTTTTAATACGAAAAAGAAGCACGTCTGCGAAAACAGCATAAAATTGGTTAAAAATGAGCGAGTAATTCATATTTAAAATATTGTAACGTGCAGAAGTGGGCACGTTGTGGGGATATCGCTTCATCTCTTTCTTTCGCACGCGTCGTAATTCCCGATGACGTCACATGTGGATATTTTGTCTCTTTTCTGTTTCTTGTTAACTACCCTTTCCACCGAAATTCAAAGACTTATAACTTTTTGATTTTTTACCGGATTTTAATAATTCCTTTTGTGTTATAATTTATATAACGTAAATATTTGATAATAGTAAAGAATAAAAATGAGTCCGGTACCCTATTGTGTTGACTGCCGAGGGGTAATTATCAACATTCTATTGGACCCCACTACACTTACCATCAGATGCAGTAGGGTCAAATTGCCATGCGCGTATGAAAAAAAACAGCTATTTTGTCATTATTTCACGAATAAAATATATCTATAAGATGCTCGTGTTCTGCAAAATGTATTTAGATTAATGAGTTTTCATCCTATTCGTTCAAAGGGCATTTTAATGTATATTAACTAGAGCTAAATTCGTTTAATAATGTAATAGTAACAACATCAGCCCTGTATATTATACTGTCCCACTGCTGGACACGGACCGCCTCTACTATTGACAAGGATTAGGTCTTAGTCCACCATGCTGGCCTAGTGCGGGTTGATAGATTTCATACACCCTCAAAATTCCTATAGAGAATTTCTCAAGTATACAAGGTTTCCTCACGATGTTTTTCTTCACTGCAAAAGCAAGCGATACTTATAATACACGAAGAATGCACACATAATTTTAAAAAAGTCAGATGTGTGTGCCCTTGGGATTCGAACCTGCGGACATTCATCTCTGCAGTCCGTTCTACACCTAACTAGGCTATCGCCGCTTCAAATAAAATTAAATAAATTCGTGAAATTAGAGTACTTATATAATATATAATACGTTATTTTTACCTTTTTATTAGACAAAGCATGTGAGATGGCAAAAGGTCAAATATCAGCAGCCCGAATACCTCGAAGCTCGTAAACTTCTAAATGGGCAGCATTGCGTCGTTTAGGAATGTTAAAAATTCATATCGTGGTACTCAGGTCAAAACAACAGAGGTTAGTTGAATAGGCAATTTCGTTTTATCAGCAGATTCATCGGTTTGATTCGCAATCTTAGTGGATTGCGGCCTAACAAGAGGTCAATTGGGTCGTAATTTTGAAAACTCTAGACTACGAATAAGTAGGCACTTACTTAATTACTGTATTTAACGAATAAAATTAATGTAATTTGATTTTTGTATTTACTAAATCAGATAATAATATGCAAATTTTCTTCAATCCAATTTTCCTTATTTTAAATAGTCAAATATAGTTTATCCCCTTATTAATTTAGTATGATTTCATTTTCCTCGTCCTGCCTTATTGTTTTATGTAACTTAAATTCTAATTTAAAATACTGTTTATTATTTGTACCCTTATTTAAAAGATTGTCATATTTATAAAATTATGAACTGAATGAGTAACAATATTTTTTTACTGTGGCGAATATTTAATATCGATTGAGTGATTTGCCGATAATATTGTATGTGAATTGAAAATTTATTCCAAACATCAATATAGAGTTGTTAATAACTATATTTTTGCCAATTCATGAATAATGCGTATTTTAATGAGCATTTACGTAGTTCGTACAATTTGTGCGACAAACGTTACCGTTATAAGGATTTATACACCATTAGAAAGTTTATTGTCAACGTATGAAATTTATCTTATCATTGAGATTTTTTTTTTTTAATAAATCAGAGCCTAAAGATGTTTATACAGTTTTAATACCTATCGTTATGTACATCTATCTACTGTACCAAATCATTCCCTTTCTAATAGGTACCTATTTTTTATTTCTTAAGGGCAACATTTTATCCATGATCCTTATCAAATGATAGGATAAGAGGAGAAGATAGGAGGTCACTCAAAAACAGATGATCCACACTGGTTTCCCGCTAATGCAATGCAAACCGTACCGGCATCTCAATGCCAACAATTGAAACAAAATACGCAGAGGAAACAAGTTACTTTATAAATTTAAGGAACGGGGATGCTAAAGATAATTTTCACAATTTACACAATCATGTTTCGTATTGGTAACTAGATATCCTCCATTCATATTCCCATTAGTAAAATGACTACTTATACTTCATATTGTGTAACATATGTACATTGCGAGACTGCGTAAAACATTTATGGGCATTATACGTTATAATTTGCAATAAATACAGCAGAAATTATAGAGCTGAAGGAGGAATTCAATATTGCATAATATATGCAAAAACTGTAAAGTCATGGTCGATTTATGTCATACTTCTTTATCTTTTGCGCCAAGATCTAGCTTTTTGCTTAGCGCCTTTTAATTATGGTCTTTTGGCATTGGAATTAACACCATTATGGTAATTGACAAGTATATTATATTAATCAATAATACCCTGTAGACTTGATGTGAATAGTTTCATTTTATGAAGCCTGTGTATCTATTCGGACTTGTCAGGTATTGCCTGTCTTCATTTATTTGATTTCTAAATATGATGAACAAGTTATCCGCAACGTTAATGTTGACAACACTATTTTGACGTTCTTGGTAGATACTTAGTTATACTATAAAAATGCATATTTCTTATGTATTTTAGTGTCGTGGAGATTTAAGTGCGACGATGAATTAATATCAAGTGACCTAGTTTGCCGATTGCACCATTCAATCGCCTATAATCAGCTTAAAACTGAAACACACCAACGATCTTTAAACCTCAGGAGTTAAGCAGAGCCGCAATTAATAGATACTCCCACATTTTGCCAAGTATGTTCCATCCCATGACATAAAAGAAGGCGAGTCTATCGCCATATCGGGCACAAATTCAGACTTCGGGCTGATATTGAACAGAAAACCCCAATATCATTTTGTCCGGGTCGAAAAACTAATACACGCTTGACATAACTAAATTACTAACCCCTAGTACACAAAATACCTATCTAACGATTTCCATCAATCTTAATGAACGACAATTAAGTCTATAATAGTTCACTGTCAATTGAGCTGTTAAACTGTGTAATCAAGCTGTGAATTAGTCATTAATAACTTCTATTGACGACAAGAAGCACTCGGATCATGACATTAACTACGATCAAAAATTATAAAACAACTATTTGATTTTTTAACAGCCCATTAAAAAATTATGTTGTTTTCTCTGTTATTTTGGAAAAGGCGAGTAGAGATTCCAGTATTACGACATATATACTTATGTTTTAAATAGTTATTCGTATAGACATGGCTCCTAGTTCAATTAAAAAAATAACATTTTGGCTTTGGTTAAAATATAATAATAATATCAGCCCTGTATTATATACTTGCCCACTGCTGAGCACGGGCCTCTTCTACTACTGAGAGGGATTAGGCCTTAGTCCACCACGCTGGCCTAGTGCGGGTTGGTAGACTACACACACTTTCGAAATTCCTATAAAGAACTTCTCAGATGTGCAGGTTTCCTCATGATGTTTTCCTTCACCGTTAAAGCGAACGATAATTCACAAAGAATACACACATGATGTTTAGAAAAGTCAGAGGTGTGTGCCCTTGGGATTTGAACCTGCGGACATTCGTCTCGGCAGTCCGTTCCACACCCAACTAGGCTATCGCCGCTTCGGTTAAAAATTTAAGTGATTTTTTCAAAACAATACGTTTGTTTTGACTTTAGTGTAATGTACGTACGATGTCACATTTCTAAAAGAACACCAATAAAATAATGGTTTTATAACAATTTTGTCACTTTAACTAAAACTGATCAGCTTTATGAACTGACACTTGACCACATCAATTTAATCACGGTTCTTGTACCCCATCATTTAGTTAAAGATATGGAGTGGCAAAACAGTGATGACAACGGATCGTCTAAGAAAATCATTAAAATTAATCGTACCGAGTATGATGTGATTTCGTCTGATCATTATATTTTGCATCGTGTATTGCAATGACCATAATCCTGATGCAACAAAAAATAATGATGAACTCTTAAATCGGATATTTGATTTTGATGACAGAAGGCCGTGAAATGGGCAAATGTGTCTTGATGGAGAACCGTATAAGATAATGCGTGCTTTTAAATATTATTTTGAAAAATTAACCGACTTCTTTTCAATATCATGACATTATTTGATATTTAAAAATTGAAAATCGAACAGCATTTTTTTAAGAACTAAATATTCCATATTCAATTGTTATCAAACAGATTACGCTAGTTACAGCTAGGTGGGACATCTCGTGCGCGCGCATCACGATCTCCAAATGAAACAATGGAACAAGGAAGCTGGAACTTTCAGACGAAACTAAACCAAACTAGGACATAAATGTACTCTCATATTTCGCTCTTGTTCTAGTAAGCGATCTCATGTTTATTACACAACTTGAATTTAGAACATGCTCGCTTTAAATGTAAAATTACTGAATTCCGAAGAAATTTTGCTATAAAATCCACGCAGTGTTGCCTGGAAATCGAACTAAGAAACTGCCGGTTATCAAACCAAGGAAGTGATAACATCATCTGTTCACTATCCACCTCAGACAATTTAAACTAGGAATGCACTAAGAATATAGAACGTTCGAAGTTCGAACGTAATCCGAAATCTGACATTCCCTAACCCATCCCAACCTAGGAAGAGGCGCTAATTACGTAATTAACTAAGTTTAAACAGAAACGTGTGAAGTTGATTAACAACTATAGATTATTCGTTGTACAAGTGAATGAGATTTTGCAAATAGGAAAGTCCATTGTTCGTGGCTCGTTTGTATTTGGGTAAATGGACTAATGAAGTACTCTTCACGTTGCACATTTGTTTACTTCACATCTAATGTTTTAGGTTATATAATTAAACTTTAATTATAGAATTTATTGTAGAGCCAATTGCTGATCCAGGGGCGCGCGAAGGGTAAAGTAGATCTATTGTGACTGGTTATTCTAAACCTTAGATCCGCCATCGTGTAATACTTAGCTGTTGTTTACATATCCATATTTTATATATTATAATGGCATAATAGCGCTCTGAGGTCCTGGGTTCGAATCCCGGGTCGGGCAAAGTGATATTTGGGTTTTTCTGCTCAGTATCAGCCCGGAGTCTGGAATTTGTGCCCGATATGGCGATAGGCTCTCGCCCCCTATCACATCATGGGACGGAACATACTTGGCTAATAGTGGGTGCCCTAGTTGCGCCTCTCGCATACCCCTTCGGGGATAAAATGCGTGATGTTATGTATGTTTATGTATAATGGCATAAGCAAGTCGGCCTATTGGTAAGCACCACTACTAATCACATTAAGTAATAGTAACAAGTATTAAGATGATAAATTAAAAAAATCTCTAGTAGTCATAACGCGCTCGCCGTCCGCGTATTTACTGCAAATTGACACTGATAATACTATAGAAATTTATCTCATACACTTTAATACCCAAGTGCATTGGTTATAGCCTATCGTTCATTTATGCTTAAAGGCAAAACTAGACAGAATAGTGTTACCTACTACTGTTTCTTGCAATTTTGATTGGTTATTATTTCCATTACTTATCGGCTATAAATTATTTGCTTGTTTACTCATTTTGATGGGTCAAGCGCTGTATTTGCAGAGCAAAGATAATGCAAGTCATTCAGCACTGTTTACTGTTAAAGCAATAACGTGTTTACTTTTCAATAATCTCCTCCTAACCTCAGGCAATATTAGTATTAGGTTCGAATCAATTTTAAGGCTGATACTTAATTGATAAAATAAAACAAATTCAGTAAAAGAAAAAGGCCAAACTACATATTTATTGGAAGCAATAAATAAAAATATAGAGTTTATACTTAATATTTCTTTTTTATGGAACTTCGAACCACAAACTAGGTGAAAAGAATTGAACAACGTTGTGGAAACAGTATGAGTATTATGACTATTGACATTTCAAATGCATTGTCTCAGTCAAATTAGATGTAGATCGTAGTTCACAAAGTACTGTGGGAACGTGGCGACGAAACGCGACGTGGTCATGTTGCGCTAGGCACGGGCTAGTTTTTCATAAAACTAAGAAAGATCTGATCATAAGCAGAAATTATTCGAATTTGAGTTTATAGAGTATTTGATAGAGGCCTTGATAGTTCTCTCCCGTATGTGACAGACAAGCTATTTGGTCGATTTATATTTATAGATATTGAGGCTTAAATTATGAGGTGCCTCAGTGTAAAGATCGTATTGTAGTATCAGATAGAATTTACTAAAAAAGTGGCATTATTTCTATTTAAGTACCGGAGCAAAGTAAATAGCTAATCGCTGCATTCAAGTTTACAAAAGAAAACTCTATTGATGATGATTTTCAAATATCTAAAAATATTCTTTATTTCTTTTAATTTATTTGTCGTAATATTATTGAAATACCTGTGTCCTAGGAATATACTAAATGTACCTCTGATAATCATAATACTAATTATTAATTGCTATGTGTCACAATGATTGCACGGCGGAGGAGCGAAAGTAGATGTGCCCTCGAATCAGAGACGAATCCTGCACATCTAATGATTAGACTGTTATGAAACAAAGAAGCCAGTAGGCAGACCAAATTACAGACACATATCGACTAAAATAGGCTGTGATTTCCTTCGAGATAGAGATGCCACCAATACACGCACCGTTCCAAAATTATCTGTATCCCATGAAATATCTAAGCTAGATTAAGTACAGGTAATTTTCTAATAGAAAAATTCACAAAAATTCGGTTTTCCTGATCTTGGATTCGTAGGCGGTATCTTACCCGTTCTACAATCTAACTTTTACGACTATACTTCTCGACAATAACGTACGCTGTGTAGCAGTCGCGAAGGGTCCATAAAACACGATTCCTGCCGGCTTCCTTTTCGTAATTTATGTAAAATCTAATTATCAGTAGAACGATCACCAGACCGCATTTATGCATATTATTAGTCCTTTAAGTTGTGTCGGATTCCCTTACGGAAAATTTCATCCTTCGCCAAAGCTTTGTAAACTGTAAATCTTAGCATAAATTTGTTATAGGAATTGACTTAAAACAAAGCC